>NC_088875.1:15206823-15370791 GCF_032884065.1 Artemia franciscana | reverse complement strand
CCTTATAATTTAAGATTTTGCAAAGCTGAGAACAGTTTTTTTTGTATTTATATAAGTAGAAGATATACTTTACAAGGCTTCATTTTTGAAATAGCCTACAAAAATTTTAATAGGTCATCAAAGATCACTGACTTGTAGAGGGAGAAGAAGTGGAGGTAGGTACTTTGAAATAAAATCCAAGAACATGATTTAGTCTGTATATCTGTCCCTGAATGTTTCATTTTACTGACCCAACCCCTTTCTACAATAATGAAAAGTAGCTCACCTAGAATTTTACTTCAAATGCAATTCAGACTATAGAGATAGGTTTGTTTCTTAGGTATCTGAATAATCTATTAATGGAAGAGTGTATCTTTTTATTCACCAAGATCATAATTGGGAATCAAATGGGCTTATGTTAGCCTAGCATTTTTTTTTTCTAGCCTATCTGATTATGGCTTTGTAATAAACATAGCAAATTTGCTGATTCACCACTTATTGAATCAAACTTTGCTCACCTTGTTGTTTGGTCTCACAATTTTCACCTTGTCCACTTTCCTCTTGTTACTGCTTGTCTTCTTCTCATCTAAGAGCTGATAGTTGATTGGGGGTTCTGATACCCTTTTAAAACCATAAGAAAAAATCAAAGTTGCAGCTGCAGCAACTCCTACTACAGGAGCCAAAATGTACCACTCTGTTCCCATATTTGAATCCATTTTGTTACAGAGAAATTACTAATCTAGCCTGGTTTATTTGACAAATTGCAGTTGTCAACATAAAAGAGCGTGTTAAATACAATGATGGTGGTGGAAGAAAACCAGAGCTACGTTTTTGAATCGATTATCCTTGACCAAAAGAATCATATTGGTCAAGGCAAACGCGACGTTTGAAAAGTGTCAAACACTAGTTAATATACAACGTGAAGCTCTTGTTTCCAGAGCTGATGCCGTCGCCAACATGTAGTGGTAGCTGCTTTTCATTGTATCCTAGTACCCCGGAAATGGTTTGTTTTTTTTATTATATATTATCGTTAATATCCGTATCCGTTTTAGTCACTAAGCGTGTATTTTCTCAAAATTTAGAAGCTTTCAAAGAAGCTAGCTTCCGAGTTATAAACCGTACATAAACATTAAATTCGTCGAGCTCTTTTAGTCCAAAGTAACTTCAGATCGTGGTCTATCACGATAAAAGGACAATTTTTACTAACTCAGCTTAGTTGCCTAATTATTCAGACAAGGGGCTGATTCGTATACCACTTATATTAACACCAGCCACTTATATATCCTATACCACACAGAATACTGTATGTTTTAGCTGTACGATCAGATAGAAAGTCTAGTCTAGAGACTGAAAAACGAGCGTCCTGAAATATACTCTACTCCAACTCAAGCAGAAGCGTTATTGACACACTTGGTTTCACAAAGTTGTGTTCTTTTTCCCAATGAGGTAGTACCAGAACTCATTTAGCAATTTACCGGCAATAAGATACTTGATGACATTCTGGACTATATGAAAAGTGTACATGATCTGTTAAACATCGGTCTTACAACTCTTTTGGTATCTTCGTAAAGGACGACCATTAGTTACATTGAAAATACAAAAAGGGAGAAGCGAGATTCGAAGTCGGAAGACAACTTCGTGTAAGAACGCACTAACTGATCCCCAATTCGGCTTGACGATTTTTTAGGTGAAATTCAAGCAGCCAGTGCATCATTTGTCCAACTCTTTTATCTATCCCCATTCACACTACCTTTTTCAAGGTGTGAATAAATGGAATTTTTAGCTTCTTTTCTCGTTTGACTGCCCATGGATCTGGTGGATCTTTTTTGAGGGCAGTATTGAACTCCAGGAAGTGTATCAACAGAGCACACTGTTTCGTTTGTAACAAAAGCTTACCACAAGCTTTCTGTTTTACAGATTTTTGTTATAGAATTTAGGATTTTTTAACGAAAATTTCGACGGATTTTTCGTTCTCAGTCGTCGGCATTTTACGAACTTTTGGTCTACCAGAACGGAAAACTTGCTATCATGAAGTGCAAACACTGACTCAAAGAAAAAGACGAAGAATTTGGTCTTGGAAAAATTGCAGATAAATGTACTAATTTTATTTACTTGACCTTTTGATAAAATCATAGTTATAGAACTCTGTTTGTTCAAAAAGTTGTTGAATAGTATGAAAAAGATTTGTGGGATGGACATATATCCTAAGTTAAGCTTCAGGAAGGTTTTTCCATTGGCAGGGGGAGATATGATAGGCTATAGTTTTGCTGAAAGTAGCTCTGAAAAACCAGTGGATATAGTCTTAGATCCAGAGAAGTAAGGGACTGGCATTTCTGTTTTTCCCCCAGCCTTTAATCAGTAGGATCATCTTCTCTAGATTCTTGTGAATAAAAATGATGCCTGCCCATTTCTGTTCACCTGGGACCTTGCCAAGTTTAAAGGGTAGCTGAAAAAGTTTTAAAGTGTATAATGTGCTTGCATAATGAGTTGATTTATAATGAGCTGAGGACTAATTCTATTAGGCCTTAGACATATTGAGCTTTACAAGTCTGGTAAAGGCTTGTAAAGCTCAATATGTTTCATGAATAAATTTCCATACAAAGAAAGACTACGTTGTTTGAAGCTGCCAACGCTGACATACCGACGGAAAAGGGGTGACATTATTTTAACCAAAAAAATCCTCTCTAAAAATACCCTTCCCAGTCTCTTTGCACAGCCCTTGCATTCCAGTAGGCCTACTAGAGGACATTCTTTGAAGCTCTCCATGCAGCATTCCACGAGTAGACATAGAAGCCACTTTTTCAGCCAAAGAATCATCAATATGTGGAACCAGCTCTCTGAAGAAACAGTTTCTGCTACTTCAATTGACATGTTCAAGTCCCACCTTGATAGGGAATGGCTCTGCCAGGAGTTGCTTTACAATTGGGAAGCTGCAGAGTCCTCCACAAGAGTCTAATCTAACAGCCACAATCTACACCAAACAAATTCTTTTTTTTTTCTCATGGAGCATCACAAGGATGGATAATCCTTATATCACTCCAAGCTGTAATTTAAGGTAATAAGGGTTACTTGAGCAAACATCCAATTTTGCTTACAGACAACATTACCTATAGAGCAAAGTATTTTAGTCCTTGAGCCCTACAGGTAGCAAGGAGTTTTTTTTTTATATATATTTTGAATTACTGCATATAGCTAGATTCTGATGATTGCATAATGTTTTTATGTTGTTATTCATTCATATTGCCCAACCCCAACATTCCCCTTGGCTTCAAAACCCTCCCCACTTTATGTATTTATAGTTTCTTTAAAGGGGGATTTTAAAAAGCTAAAAAATGAATATGCTTCTAGAATTAGTGATAAATTTATAGCAAACAGTATTACTGGCTTTTATATATAATGAATATACCACTCAATGCCTTTTTTTGTGCTCTTTACAAATGTAATAATCACTTCTACCAGAAATTCAGATTTAAGCACTTTGTGACCTCTTAAAAATGACCTAAATATGGGGTATAAAAAAGACTAAGAAAATTGGTCTTGAACCTTAAAACATTGATCTCAAACTTATTGTTTCATTATCCCAATGTTATGATGTTTTCTTCTTCCTTGACATCAAATTTTAAATGAAAGCATGTGTTTTTGGTCAAAAATATGAAAGCTGGCTATTATGAACACTAGTTATACTGTTTGCTATAAATATAACTATATTAAATACAGCAATGGTTAGTTTACATATTTAGTATATGATATACTTTACCCCCACCCTCCTGATGGACAAATATATAGCCCAAATTTGGTTTCTAAACTATTACAGATTTACAATTTCAAATATCCTATTATTTTTTGTAAAAAATGACTAAAAACGCGTGCTTTAATCAAGATTTTGGCAGCAAGGAAGAAGAAAGCACCATAACATTGATAAAATTTATTTATCTAATTTAATTGTGGAAAATCAGTCCTTGTGGATAATATAACATTAAAAAATGGATTTATAATGAAACAGTAAGTTTGAGTCCAATGTTATAAAGTTTGAGAGCAATGTTCTAAGCCTTTTTTATATCCCATATTTAGGTCATTTTTAAGAGGTCAGAAACTGCTTAAATCTGAATTTCCAGTAGAAGCAATTATTATACTTGTAAAGAGCATAAAAAAGGCATCAAGTGGTATATTCACTTTATATAAAAGCCAGTAATACTGTTTGCTATAATTTTACCAAATTAGCACTTGTATGTGCTGTAGTATTGAAACTATGCTGCTTCACAGCATAGTTTCCATTTTAGATAGCTTGTGATGAAACTAAAGCTTTACTGCTTCTGGTAATGATCTAGGCCTATTCAAGTTTTTACTATAAGTGTTATTTAGAAGGTTGGCTATTTCATTAGAATCTAAAACTAGCTCACAGAATGATTGATGAATTTGATTGCCCAATATAATGTTAGTTGTGATTTATGGATGATACATGTCTCTAAGAGAATTTAGGGTTGCTTTCACCATCAACTGCTATAAACTGGTAATGTTCTTTCAGATTAAGTTTCTCAACTTTTTACAACATTTTCTGAATTTTGAATTATCCACTTGGTTATATAACTTCTTACTTTAATTCCTTATTTTTTGTCAAATATTGTACTCCTTACCTATGATGACAAAGTAAAGTTTTTGGCATACTAGTCCAATAATGTCTTGTATGCTCAGCTTCAGCATCCATAAGAGTTGATTTGTAAACTGTCTATGTTTTATTAAAATGAACATCCAAAAACTAACAAGTATTCTAATGTATACCTTCTATGCATGATCAAATTTTATTATAATCTGTGTAGGCCTAGATTATCTTAACTATATTTTTAGGGATACTTTTGCAATTATGCAAAAATCATACAGATGCAATCAAAAGGTACCAGTGGGAAGTAGGCTAATATTCCATAATAGAACTCATGTCTTGGCTGTATGATAGCAATAGACTAAATAAAGATTGGATTTGATCACCTCTGAATCTGATTTTTTTTTTTTTTTCAACCATCTGCTGTAGTGAGATTGAGTTTATGCCTTCATCAAATTCTTGGCTAAGAACCACTTATCCACATTCCTTCAGATATGTTGAAATCACCAGCAACAAATATGAGAGACTTGATGCTAAAAGCAATCTCAAAGGTTATTTGATTTAAAAGAATCACAAGGCACTGATGCAGAAGGAAATTTACCTGAATAAACATTTGATTTTGTTTGCATACTAATAGTAATTAATTCCACCAAACTCTGGGTAAAGGGAAGATGGAAAGAGACGTTGGATACCTTGAAGTGATCTATTGCCAAAATTGCACCTTCTATGCAAATTAAGCATCCTCAAAATTTGTAAATAGGATATATCCACTAATTTTTTGTTATTTATTATTTTTTTTTACTTTAACTGTCTTAATTTCAATGTTATTAGGCATAGCCTCATGGGCAAAAATAAGAATCTGACTACAGTCATCAATAAGTAGAACTAGCTCAGTTATTTTTATTGATTAAACTGGCAGAATTAAAGGGCAGTACTCTTAGATTGTCAGATAATTTAGCTGGAGTTATTTGTGCTTTATAACTAACATCAACTTAAGAACTATACTGGCTTCTCATCCTTGTACAACTTGGGAAACATTCTGTCTGGCTGCTATGCCCTAGGGAATGACTGCATTTTCACCAATGCCTTCTGTATTTATTGCGACAATTTTGCCATTCTTAATGTCAAGATTAGACTCACCAGCAGCTATTTACAACTTAAATTCAGTTACAAGGACCTTGTGTTTAACCCCATCTGTGGTTGGTATTTCCATAAAAAAATTAGGTTGTATTTCTCTTCTCATGGAAAAGGCAGATAATCTGGTTTTTAACTGTCTATTGAGTAACACTAAACAACACAAAAAAGGCTGTTAGGAGTTGGGTTATGTAGGCCAGTCTTCTTCACATTCTTCAGCCCAACTGCTGGAATGCCATTTTCTTTCTTTGAATATTCCACTATGAGAACAGCATTCCTGTTGGCAACAGTAAGGTCATCATACTACACTTATGCCTATCTCTTTGACTTGTCAGATTAATTTAAAAACTTTCTGCAAAACAAGTTTTTCAAAGAAAAGTAAAGAGCTCCATTAAGCCAAGAATGAGCAAAAATAAAGTCAAATAATCTCCCGAGTGTAAAACTACCACAAACTGCTATTAATAAATAAATGAAATTCAATACAAACAGAAATTACAATGAATAGCTGAATCAAAGTCAAAACAAGCAAACATTAATATGAGTATTCATGAAAGTAAGAAAAATGAAATCATTTCAAAGTATTTTGTTTTCAGTAAAGCACAAATCTTGTTCTGGTCTTGAGAAGGTATGGGGCTTATCAGCCATGCTCATGTTGATTTTTGCTTGTTTTGAGTTTGATTTGGCTATTTATTGTAATTTATGTTTGTTTGGATTTTCATTTATTTATTGGTAGCAATTTGTGGTAGTTTTATACTTGGGAGATTATTTGACTTTATTTTTGCTCATTTTTGTCTTAATGGAGCTCAATACTTTTCTTTGAAAAACTTTTTTATGGAAACTTGAACTCTGTTTATTTGTTCAAATAAAAAAAACAGAAGTAGTAATAGTAGTATCCCCCAAAATTTCAACTTAATGCCCCCATTTATTCTCTATATATTGCTGAGATGTCTTATTGGCAACCGTAAATACAATGCTTTTTTATTTATTTTATAGCAACATTTAGTTTTAAAATGTAATGAGCCAATTGCATAGTTGTGGGTAGTTGACATGCCTTATTTAAGCTACCTAAAGACATAGTTGCTGGACCATTCTACTATGCTGAACAAATGGCTGTCTCAAAATTTTGACACGCTGTGTTTGGAAAATGAATGGGCTTAACAGAAGGGCTGCTTGCCCTGCAATCTCTTGTTACTCTTAAAATAGGCCCCAGAACTTTTTAATTGAACTGAATTAGCTCCTTTAAAAGTTTCAGTGATATTTCTAGCTATTATAGAATCATGCTGTCTATGGTATTGCTTATATGCCCTTTTGAAAACCTTCATATATACAGTTTTTCCCTTTAATCATAACTCCTAAACATTCCCTATAAGTTTCATTTTAATACTTTCAGTGTCATTAGTTACATTGACAGTAGTGATAGTATTAAAAGTACAAATATAGTACCTTCTGGCTTGTTCAAAATCCCCCACAACTTACCCTTAAAGGTCTTAATTACTAATATAAGTTGTTCTTCAGATAATGCTTTGTTGCCTTTTTGAAATTCCACATGCTCATAGTTTGTTTTGATTTGATTCAACATCTGCCTAAATATACCTTGAAAGCTTCACCTTAATACCTTTAGGTTGTGCAGTAGTAATAGTTGGAGCAGCATTAGTAGCAATATGTGCATTATACCTTTGGTCTCTATAACAACCCCTTCAACACATGCTGAAAGTTTCAGGTTAATCAGAGATAGGATAAGATAGTATTTATTTTCAAAAGGCTATCAGAAGCTTTAATATAGTTGAATCAGCTCCATGTGTCTAAAAGAAAAAGAAAAACAAATAATACAGCAAGACAAAAATAAAAGAAACACCAATCAAACATAAAAATGGTCAATAAAAGTTTAATGCAAAAGAAAAAGAAAATTCCAAGTCCAAGAACTAAAATAAACTTTATGCAATTAATGGCAAAAACAGAAAGGTGTGGGATAAAGCAAAATCAAGGCTAGAAGTAAAACATTACTGAATTTGTATTCAAAATCAATGCTGTAAAAAAAAAAAAAAAACACTTAAAATCTAGTCAAACTAACTGTCAAAATGCAATATTTACAATTAAAGAACGGATTGTGCCAAAGACAAAAGTCAAAGATGAAATAGAGCATAAATAAATATCACAAATGAGTAAAATAAAAGTGACCAAAGATAAAACCAAATGACACATGATTATTGTGAGCATACACTAACAACTAAAATAAGGGACAGAGGAGTTGATTTTGGTGCAGAACATAGTTGAGGAATTATTAAGGTGCTCCAGAATAAAGGGGGTAAAACTTTTACAGAACCTCTCTGCAAAGGTATGGATCAGTGCATTGGAATTGCCAGGGAAGCAAAGTGGGGGAGTTTGGGTCTAATGGGGTTGTGAAAATTGGGAAATATATTCTCAGCACGAGGATTAGATAATGCGGATTTAGCAAAACGCAAATAAATTTGTTCTCTCCTTTCTTTTAACGTGGTAATACATGCAGATTTAAAGAGGAAGGAGTATGGAATTTTGCTCTCTTTGTAGATTATCCTCGGCAAACGCTTTTGGACTGACTCAATTTTGTTGCTAAGTTCACTTGAAAGTTGCAAATACCAAACTGCACATGCATATTCTAATAGTGGCCTGATAAATATACATGGAGGGAATGCATCTTAGGGCTATTAAAGTTTTAACATAGATAATGAAATATTTGCTTGTTTAACAATATTTGAAACATGCATGTCCCACTTCAGATTATTTGAACTTGTAACATCAAGGAGTTTAACATGTTTCACAAGCATTTTGGGTGGTGTAGGGTCAAGGAAAACAGGAGTGGATTTCAAGAAATTTATTGTTATATTTGATTTAGTGGAATTTAATTTCATATTTAGGTTCTTGACTTCATCCAAAATATGGGTTACGATTTCTAGGGGGTCACTTTTAATATTCCTGTGACATACTTCAAGAATGGACAAGTCATTCACATATTCCCACCTTTGGGGGAACTCCTTACCAATATCGTTAATCATAACTAGGAATAAAAGTTGTCCCAATAAGGCTCCTTGAGGAATTCCCCAATATATAGGGAGGGGGTTAGAGAAAATATTTTTGTATTTTACAACTTGAGATCTATTTGAAAGAAACAATATAACAATATTTACTAAGAGATAATCAAGTTCAAAGTTAACCAGTAGTGAACAAATTAGGATGGTGTGGTCAACCAGGTCAAAAGCTTTCTGGAAATCAACTAAGACAAGGTTCAGCCAAGTAATTGGTTTCTCAGGGTTATTTACGATGGTATGTACTAAGTGCACAAGGTAAGGGGTGGTGGAAGTTTTCCTTAAATTACCAAACTGTTGGACGTCAAAACGTGGATACATTTATCTCTATAAGCCAGTCACAGAGGAAACCTTCATGAAGTTTGAAAAAAAACTGAAGTGAGTGTGATGGGGGGTATGTTGGCGAAAGTTAGACTGGTGCACTTTTTTGGGACAGGTTTTATAAATTTTGTTTCCAGCAACTTGGGAATTTACCAAATTTTGTGATGTGATTGGAGATACTGTATAAAGGCTCAGCAATTTTGTCTGAAAGGGCTTTAATTAAGTTAACCAGGATGTCCAAAGGACAAATACTTGATTTTCTAGGATTTAGAATTTTTTTTATAACGTCAGAGGAAGAAGGAGGTATTGGGAGGAATAGATAGACTTGAGTCAGTGAAAGGGAGGACTTTGAACGATGGAAGTAGGGTACAAGTTCAAGTCGTTTGCAGTCTTATTAGGGGGTTCAGGGAGATGGAAATTGACTTCAGAAGGACTTTTTCCATATGTCTCTTTAATTTTTCTGTATCATTGCTTGGGCTTGTTTGAATATAGATCTTTGACTTCAGTAAAGTCTCAGTAACATAAGGCTTATCTGTAGAACACTTTTTATTTTTATTTTTCTCAGGAAAATGGGATTCATAATTACTGCTTAATAAATATAGGAGGAACAAAACCTTGCAGTCAATGTAATTTGTTTGTTACACAGTGGACCAATTTTCAGCAGTAATCCAAGAGCCAAAATTGTAGAGTCCTGAGTCATAAGAGGTCTAAAGACGGTTTCAGTAATAGAAAACGACTCTTTAACTTTAGTAAGCAGAGATTAGAGAATGCTAAAGTAGTAACTACCCCCTACTGGGGGCAGAGTGGAGATTTGCTTGTAAAACTTCGAAAGATTGGCGAAAATTAAATCAAGAGTAGTATTGGCTTTGGTAGTTGGGATCTTTGCAATCTGTTTTAATTTAAAAGCATTACATATGGATTAAAGTTTTGAATCATTTGCGTCACCCATCAGGAAAATTCCTGCATTTGGGTATTTTGGTAGTGCAAAGTCACACTTTCATGTAGTTTTTTTATAACAATTTATTTTGACAACGTGTCTCTGACTAAGGGAGCAATAAAAACAACACAGGACAATTAAATTGAAAGGACACGGCAAGACTTAAGGTCAAACACACACCCACATAATCTCATCAAAGGGAGTAAGACATGGAATTGAGATGTTTATTTGGTACAAGTCATTACAGACAAAGAACAGAATTTCACCCCCTTTCTTATCCAGAGGGCGGTTTTCTGGTCTGAGTTTAATAAACTGCGAAAAATTGTTAATTTTTAACATGTGCAAATTTTGAGTTTTTACTTCAGTAACAGCGATTGCATTTTAGATAAAATGCAATTTATATATTTATATATTTTATTTATTTATTTTAGAGATAAATAAATGTGTATATTTTAGAAAGGGTTTCTAATTCATTAAGTTCTTGAAAGTTAAGGCTCTCAGTAATGCAAAAAAGAAGTGGGGGGAATTGAAAACGACTTGTGAAGGTACCGTTTTTACACTTTACTTTTTTTTAATATTACAGATGAGGTCAGGGGTTCTTGGGGAATTCATCTCAGGGGCTTAGCTCGTGTTGTCAGAACAAGGGGCTCGGGGACCATATCCATCTTTTTCGTATGCAAGGGCATTTAATTGAGCAGGGACAAGCGGAAACTCTAAACAGCAGTAACCAAGTAGGGGTTGAGTTTGGGGTGAACTGGAGGAGTAAGGAGAGGTGAGGAGATTTTTCCAGGGGGCATGGTATGAAGGGTCCCCGTTGAGTGGGTTCACAAGGTTGCGGGGAAGGATAGATGGAAGAATAAGAAAATGCTGGAAAGCAGGTGGAAGGATGGTTGGGAGGGTGGGTGGGCTCATCTTGGAAAAAGAAGGAAGGATATGGAAGTGGATATGGAGATTGGGATATCCTCGGGATAGGTACTCAATTAGAAAGGACGGGATGGCTTGAGGGCTTTCTTGTACGCGAGCAATGGTCTAAAAAATGTTTACTAAAATTAGCAGAATTAAGCTGGCTTCTGGGCAGTCCAGTTTTGTAGAACCTACTACGACCCTTAATGGGCAATTTAATATGAGCTTTTATACAGCCAAAGCATCTTCCACTTGAACATTTTTCTTATAAATATCAACGTGAGGGTATTTACATAGATTATTTGCACAATGGGTAAAAAAATAAAATTTACAAATGTGTATTTTTTTAATTACTAAGTTAAATCAGACATTAGGTTGATTAAACTTAAAATCACTGAACCCTTTTTTGAATATTTGATTGCATTGGGTAAATAATTTACGCTTGCAAGTTTGACTTCATTGTCAGTTTTTAAAGGTGTGTCATTAACACTGGATTTCAAGAATAAATTATCTTCAGTTAAAACAAGGTCAGTAGGATTAGTTTGTGTAACCTTTTTAAACCCTTGAGAAAATTCTGATGAAGGTATTTCACTAGCACTTGCTTGATTACATTTGATGACGTTTTCTGGTTCAAAGGGTTTGACAGCAGTTTTTATGCAACTTGAAGAATTTTGATAATGAATATTTGGAGCAGAAGTATCAGCTAAAAGATAAACTCTGGGTGGCGTCTTGGATTTTATTGCATGTAAAGCATCAACAATTGCTAGCTGAAAACCGAATTTTAGCATTTTGATTTCATTGTCCTTGAAAAGATCACTTCTGGTGCTCGTAAAGATCGGATAAGCTATCATAAAGAAATTCGGGATTAATAATCCATTTCTTGAGATGGAAGATTTCTGTGTTTTTTTGGCAATCTTCACGGGTATGGAGCTCGAAGACACTAGCCGTTTTTGCTTTGCGTGTCAATTCATCTTTACTAGAACAAGAGATTTGTGGGGTAATTTGGGATTGATGGTAGGTGGTTATTTTTTCAGAGTCTATTGATCCTGGAGAACTTTTGTTGTCATTACTCGAAATACAAAGTACAGTAGGGGAAGTTAAAATACCAATTGGAACAATCACTTCAAGTTGATTATTGTTGGAAATGAATTTTTTTTCATTAGAAATAAGGTGGGATTTTACAGCCTCGAGTGGTTGGACCACTTCAGGTTGATTATCGATGATATTAGTCTCTTCATTTACAACCATTGAGTATCGGAACTGTACGCGTAACCAATTAGAGCTTTAAGGCGTCTACTTTTTGTAATGCCAGCACAAGTTGGGTGCAACGAAGCATTGCACATGAACACTGGAATGATCCAGTTCCACGTTTTCTGTAGCATTTGTTACAAGGGTGGGACATTTTAGGCTAAAGAACAAAAACGAGACACAGAACTTGAATTGGAAGCTGTATCCTCAACTAATACCGGGTTGCCTAAGCAAGGATTAGCACTGCTACTTGCTAGAGAACAGTTCACAAGGTGGATCTCGCGCCTTCAATTAAAAATCACAAGCATCATCTATTTAAAAACAAGACGTCTTGACAAGCCAAGATGTATATTTTCTATATACCGAAATGTTTTGCCTTAATATCCTTAGTTTTAATAGCAGTAGAAGTAGTAGTAGCTGTAGGGTTAATTGTGGTAGCCTAAGCTTTAGTGGCAATAGTAATAATTGAAGCAGTAATAATAGTAACAGTAGCAGTAGCATGAGTAGAAGCAGTAGCTTTAGGATGCAAATATTTTCTTTTGATTGGTTCAACATCCCTCAATCTGTTTGTTTCAACTTCACACACCAAACTGTTCCTAAGATATTGCTGTTACACCCTTTTGACAACCTGCATACAGAGGACGTGTTCTGATTCAGTTCATCTTCCCCCCCTAAAAATTTCTTGAAAATTTCACCTTCCTGTCCTTAGGTGTAGTTGTAATAGTAGTCACAGTAGTAGTACTATATATGTATACTACTATATATACTACTATACTACTATATATAGTAGTATCACAGTAGTAGTACTGTATATATGTAGTATTATTCGAATTTTGTACGTTCACCCTTTGTATATGAAACTCGTATGTCCCCAGGGCCAAACTTACCACCCTTGCCCTGAGGGCTGGGGGGTTATCATCTTCAAAGACATTATTTCTGGACCTTTCAATTATATTGAACAAAACGGCTATCTCAAAATTTTGATTGGATTTGTTTGGAAAAATAGTGGGTGTAGGATGGGGGTTAGTTGCCCTCCAATATGTTTCCACCATTAAAAAGGGCACTAGCCCTTTCAATTTCCAATTGAATCAGCTCTTCGAAGTTTCTAATACAACAAATGGCCATCTCAAAATTTCTGTCAAATGCATTTCGGGAAAATACGAGGTATGTGGGGGGGCCACCCTCTGATCACTCTGAATCTTTAAAAGGGCACTATAACTTCTGATTACCAATCCAATGAGCCTCCTCCGAAGTTTGAGCGACTCCATAGGTTTAACCTATTTCTAAAGTTTTTAAAATAATCTATTCAAAAAATTCCACTAGATGCCCGTCATGCAATACACATTTGATCCAAGTTTTAAATTTTGGATAAAAGTGACAACCGAGAAAAGAGGTAAGGAAGTTTTTATATGCTTGCTGGAAATCCTGTCATGTAGTCTTTGTCAAATATTTTCAAGTTACTGTAGCTCTTGGGCCGTAAGTTAGCAGGATCAGACAAGGTATGCCACTGCTATTTGCAAGGCAATTTTCATCAGTAAATATCAGCCCGTTATCTACGAAAAAATAAATTTTCAAAATGGCATCAACCTGGGGCACTTTTTTTGGGGCGATTCCAGACACTTCCGGCGATTCCGGATAAGTCTTTACATTGTGGAAGTATCAGTGAGTTTGAGACAGATGAAGAATTATCTTGTGAAAATTTTGTGCTTGTAAGGTTTATGATTGGAAAGAAGTAAAACTCTGCTATTTACTATGTTGGTGAAATTGAAGAAATAAGTGGCAGAGTAGCAAAAATAAAGTACCTGTGCAAGTCTGGTGAGAAGTTCATCTTCCCTGAATGTCAAGATTGTGTATTAAACTGACATTTAAGACATCATCATGAAGCTTCCCGCACCGGTTTAAGTAGGATAAACTGGGTGAACAGCCAAAGCTCTTGTATTTAGCTGTGATTTGGCCCGATTTCCCATAAAATAAATTTAATGCTGTATTTAACTTGTATATTATCTGAATCAGTTTTTACAAGTATTAATTTACGAATGTCTGAAAATGCCCCATGTGTGTCCGAAGTCACCCCCTGGTTAGGGCGACTTTGGACACTTGAAGAAATCACACATTTTTGGGTTTCTACAAGAAACGATTCGATGGATGTAATTGAAAAATAATCACCAAGAAAAGTGAATAATTGAGCTATCTATTCATGTGGAAAGGAAGTTTGCCTTTTTAGAAATTCACCTTGTATTTGTCAAAATCCTCAAAATGGACAGTTTCACCCCTCTCTCCTGTATACACCTTATTTGCCCCCAGTGCATTGCCCCGACAAATGGCCATCTCAAAATTTATGTCAGATGCGTTTCAGGAAAATACGAGGTGTGTGGGGGGGTATATCCACCCTCATATCACTCAGAATCTTAAAAAGGGCACTAGATAGTTTGATCACCACTTCAATAAGACCCCCTCCGAAGTTTGTACGATCACCGTTTATATACCTTATATGCCCCCAGGACATAACTTTTAACCTCTGCACTGAGGGCTGTGGGGGACTTTCATCCTAAAAGACATAATTTCCAGACCATTTAATTACATTGAACAAAATTGCAATCTCAAATTTTGATTGGATGTGTTTAGGGAAATGTGTATTAGGGATGAGCACAAGAGGAGGGGTTAGTTGCACTCCAATCACTTTTGACTATGAAAAAGGGCACCAGCCCTTTCGATTTCCATTGGAATGAGCTCTTTTCAAATTTTTATCAGATGCATTTCGGGGGAAACGAGGGGTTAGTTGCCCTCCAATCACTTCTGATTATGAAAAAGGGCATTAGCCCTTTCAATTTGCAATCCAGTGAGCTCTTTTCGTAGTTTCTACGACCACAAATGGACATCTAAAAATTTCTACCAGATGCATTTTCGAAAAATAGGAGGTGTGGGAGAGTATCCACCCTCTGATCACTCCGAATCTTAAAAAGGGCACTAGTTCTTTCGATTTCCAATCGAATGAGCCTTTTTTGAAGTTTCTACGACATCAATTAGCCATCCCAAAATTTTATCAGATGCATTTTGGGAAAATACAGTGTGTGTTTGAGTGGGGTATCCACACACCCATCACTCTGAATCTCGAAAAGGGCACTAAACTTCTGATTAGCAATCCAATGAGCCCCCTTCGTAGTTTATACGATCGTCCTTTCTATATAACCTTATATGCTCCGAGGGCATAATTTACAACCGTTACTTAGATGGCTCTAGGGGGGTTGTCAAGCTTAAATACATAATTTCCAGACCTTTCAATTACGCTGAACACAATGGATAGCTCAAAACGTTGATTAGATGTGTTTGAGGAAATGGTGGGTGTGGAAGAGGGGTTGGTTCAATTACTTTTGATTAAAAAGAGCACTAACCCTTTTTATTTCCAATGGAATAAGCCCTTTTCGAGGTTTCTGCGATACCTCCTTCGATACGAAGTGCCCTGGCCTAAAACCAAAAAAAAGAATAAATAAATGAATAATATATTGTGCCGACATCGCTCTTTACTTAGGCAGCGTAATTGCGCTGCCTATGATACAATGTTTTGGAATTGCTCTTCAAGCATTATGCTTAAGTCTGTTTTTAGCAGGCCAACTCTTTGGCCAAGTAATTTTTTTTTAAACGAGTTTGTTTCAACTGAAAGTAAGGAGAAATATTAAAACTCAAAACGAACAGGAATTATTACGTATATGAGAAAGTTCGCCCCCTCGTCAATACCTCGCTCTTTATGCTAGATTTCGAATTTTGTTCTAATTTTTTAAGGATGACCTCTGAATCACTAAGGCCATTTAAATGGCTCTTTTACAAGTACTAAAAAAAACTTTAGGGTAAACAGTAAGGAATTCGTGAGGGGGCTCTACCCCCTCATGCTCGAAATAATTTGTGTTTATTTTAAGTCTTAATGTTGCTGCTCCTTACTTTCTGTTGAAAAGATTTGTTTTTTTGTTTTGTTTTTTAATTTCCCATCGTTTTTTATATAATGCTGGGAAATCCAGCGCCCCCTTCATGGAAAATTCTCTTTCCCCATGAAAAATTCCTACATAGAAAAATCCTCCCACGTAACCCTCTCTCCCGACCCCCCCCCCCCCCCCACCACCAAAAAAACACTCCCTGGAAACATATTTATACTTCCCAATAACCAAAACTATATGTAAACAATGGACAAAGTTCATAACTTGCAGCCCTTCACCCAGGGACTGTGGGGATTAAGTCGTCCTCAAAGACATAGTTATCAGATTTTTCGACTATTCTGAACAAAATAGCTATCTCAAAATTTTGATCCGGTGACTTTGGGAAAAATGAGCGTTGGAGGGGGCCTAGTTGCCTTCTAATTTTTTTGGTCACTTAAAAAGGGCATTAAAACTTTTAATTTCCGTTAGAATGAGCCCTCTCGCAACATTCTAGGACCACTGGGTATATGCGATCACCCCTGAGAAAAAAATGAATGAACACGCATCTGTAATCTTTCTTCTTTCAAAAAATACAAAGTTCCACATTTTTGCAGACAGGAGCTTGAAACCTCTACTGTAGAGTTCTCTGATACGCTGGATCTGATGGTGCGGTTTTCGTTACGACTTTTAGGGGTGTTCCCCCTTTTTTCGAAAATAGGGTAAATTTCTCAGGCTCGTAACTTTTAATGAGTATGACTAAACTTGATGAAACTTGTATATTTAAAATTAGCATAAAAATCGAATTCTTTTGATGTATCTGTTGGTACCATTCCGCATTTTAGAGTGTTGGTTGCTATAGAGCTGGGTTGCTCTTTACTTACAGTTCGTTACTACAAACTGTTTGACAAGGTCACTAACTATTTGATTAGCTTGATCAATACTTAGTCCAGGATTTGTGCCTAATGAACAATGAAATAACTTAATTTTCAGTGAAATGAGATTTATGGCAGTGAAATGAAAATGAAATTTGAAATGAGATTTATAGCAGTGGAAACTCAAGACAAAGGCAGTTGCGGCAAAAATCTTCAAAACGCTTTTTGTATTTTAACTCTTTCATGCTTGGTAAATAGTATGCAATACAGCATATACCAACATGATCTTATTTCATCGCCCACTATCTTATTAGTGTTCCACCTACTACTTTCAATCTTTTTTTTTTTTTTTTTTTTTTTTTTTTTTTTTTTTTTTTTTTTTTTTTTTTTTTTTTTTACTTGTACATTTGTTGAAAGTTTAGTTCCACAATACAATTCAATTCTTTGCAGATAGAACGGACATCATTTCTAAAACGTATGTATTATTCAAACATTGTTAAAATGCCTGGTTGTTCAATTTTCTTTAGATGTTGCTAATGAATGCTTCAGATCTTAAATTAATTTGTTCCAGTTTTTTTTCTATTGCAGCTAGGCAGGACAAATATGCATCTAAACAAATGAAGTTACCCCAAGGAAATCCTCAAGTTCAAAGCCCAATTCTTATCTGGAATCCTTCTTTGGTCAGTTTCCCAGAACCTATCATCCCTTGTTTGCCCTAGATTGACCCTTCCACCACCACAGAACAAGCTATAAATCCTCGATTGGCAACCTCAAAATCCACAAGAGAAAATGTCAGGTCTGAAAAAGCAGTGTAAATACCAAGAAAAACCAGCCTGTCCTTTTCAGGGAATCATCATATTACCGCCCTGTATCCCTTTCCCTTCAGACTCTGTGAATCTAGTCATCAAGCTACAGTCTTCCACAGAGAATATGTTTATCTGTTCTGATAAATTGCAGGAGCTATCTGATTATGTGCATTGAAAAAGATGTGAATATATTTCTTATAAATTACTAAACAGCATATTTTCCTCTTGAGCTATCTTAGGAATTTTTACCCTCTTCAGGTATTTGGAATATTTTCTGTTACGTGTGCCTGCCTCTCCAATCAGCATATTGGGGGAGGTGCAAGGCATAATGTTATCAAGTGGATTTCTGTCTGGTTAACAGGTTTTAATTTCAAATTTGTAATTTTTCAGTTTGAGAATGTGAGACAAAATCTCTGGGATTTTGTCTGCTCAATTGGTTTACTTTAAAAGGACCTGAAGGTTTTAATTTGAACCAACAGATACGTTTGGTGATAAATTGATTGGCTGGGATTCAAATGCTTGACACTTCTAAAGACACTTCTACACCCCAAGCTCATCTAAGGAAATGTAAACTACAGTTTTTTTTCTATATTACTATGGTGGTTTCTACTTTTTGCCTTTAATAAAGTGCTAACAACAATATTTATTTGTAGAGACATCCTAAACATCTAGTTAGCCTTAAGTTGCATTTCAGGGACTTAGAAAACAAAATAATATTTAATGCTGGTTATCTTCCATGTGCTTTGCCTGTGCTTTGCTCTTTTGAAAACTTGCCTTCCTCTTTTAAATAAAATCCATCATTGCTGCATGTCATGGGTTCTTGTCAGTTCAGACAGAATAGGGTAACTCCCCAAAGCAACACAAAATCGCACAGTCTGCAATTGGAGCCTATGAAGATGAAGATAGCAAGATCTAATTCTTACCATCATTCGTTCATACCCCGGGTCATCAGGATCTGGAACAAACTACCATTCCCAGTCGAAAAGATAAAATCACTGGAAGCCTTCTTCAATAGCCTAAACATAAACATACTATATCTCGAAACTTTCAACGTAGAACAACTTTAAATGGCAATCGTGCAGCAGTCGATCCGCTCTTCGCCCTGCCATAACATTTTTCTTTTAAAAAGGTGTCAGTTATGTGGAAATTTTGTATTGAGAGGCGTGAGGAATAAAATTATTTATTTATTATTTATACAAGCTAATGGTCATTTTAATCTAGAAATAACAATAACAAAAACTTCTTTGCCATGCCACTAGATCCAAATACCACCCAAAGGTCCTTAGTCCCAGTTCCAAGAGTACCCAATGAATTCAAACACAAAGTGCTGAATTCAATATCATGAAAATTAGTTATAAAACAAATGCTGCCAGGAAATTTTCCAGGAGAGGGAGAAGCACAGCTACCAGGAGCTTTGTTTTTGCCAAGATTTGAATAAGAGAATTTACTTTTTTCTGTTTTGTACATTTTTAATGTAATTTTGTTTCACAGGGAGCAGGGGATGTTACCCTCTGAAAACGATGAATCACACATCTTTTTGAATGTTTCTTTATTCAATTATAGGTACATGGTTGATTTTCATATTTAAACTATGGCTGTGACACTTCTGTCAAGCTTTGTTGCCTGGTCTTTACGTCGAAATTTATGCAAGCCAGTTCATCCACCTATTCTTTTAAGACCTCAACCAGCACTGGTGATTTCATTACAGGAGAGGGGATTAAAACATGTTGGCAAAGTTCAGAGAAGATGCAAAAGCTGTTATTTAGTTAGGAGACAAGAGAAGTGGTATAATGAATGCAAGGAGCATCCACGGCACAAACAAGTGCAAAGGATGCCACCCGAAAAAGCCAAATGGAGTCTTGTATTTAAATGTCAATCTCCCCAAAGGCCTTGGTGATCTGTTTTTAGATTATTTTATATTATGTTATTAAATATAGAATTCATTAACTCTTATCCAGTTATCTTATATCAAATGATTATAAAAAAAGGCCAAATAAGAGTATGCCAAGCCATGGTTGTAGATCTGAGGGAGGGGTGTTAAGCTATTATTTTCTCCACAGGTAAGATAATTTTTTTAATTATCATTTAACCATTCCACATTTTATGGCTATTCTTTATGTTTAGTTACCATATGAGTTATTAAAAGTTATAACAATTTTTGCAGTCCCTATTTTAGTAAATTCATGCTCAAAAGACTACCAAATCTGGCGAACTTCATCTGCTAGAAGAAAAGCTCCTTCCATCTAGTGTTTGCTGCCATAATGGCTTTTTAGACCATTGAAGAATTGTTTAGTATAAAATTGTTTGAAATTGCTTGCTATAGGATACCAGGGGCGGATCCAGGATCTTCTTTAGGAGGGGGGCATAATAGGTTGCTTGGATAAACTTGAGAACAAATAAGTGCCTGCAATTTCAAGAGAACCTTGACAACTATGCGTCGTAAGTTGTTAGTGGAAATGGTCGTAAATTTAATCCAAAACCTGGTGAGGGTTAAAGTTCTTATAAATCCGTTGAAATGGAAATGGTATAAAAATATTGATACAAAAAATAGTAAGTTGCAAAAACCATCCCACCGTAAAAAAAATCTGTTTGCCATCTATAAAAAAATGATATTTAACATTTTCTGCATAATATTTTGCCTTCACACTTCTGACCACTGTAGCGAGTGAGTTAATCTTTTTATTGTCAAAAAAAAATTGATCTTAACCATCTTTTTGGGTCATGCACTCTTTGTGACAATTTGTATAAATAAACCATTTAGCATGTCGCCTAACTGTGCCATCGCTTTGTAACTATGGTAGTAATGAAGAGTAGGAAATGAGGATAAAGATACAACTTGTATATTCGTAAAAGATATGTTAAACATTAAATACTAGTTCTTTTAGGAATGTAACAAGAAAAACAAAATGTCTTCCTTGTTATAATGTAACAGATAGAAATGCATAGAATACATTATAAACGAAGGTTTTAAGTATAATCAATGAAGCATCAATTAATCACTGTTTCTTTTTAAAAATAGTGTTTTAATAACAGTGTCAACTTTGACAAAATCTCAAAAATTTACTAATCGAAATTTTACTTTTCATAACAATGTAGCGTGTCTTTCCACATTTTAAAGTTCGATATATTTCGCTTAAATTACAGAATTCACACTTTTATAAGAAAAAGTCTATTTCTCAATTTCCACTCCTGCCATATCTATTTATTACATGGTCGATGTCTACCTCAATGTTTAGGTGAATGTTCATAATGGCTAGTCATTTCAGTCTAGGTTCATGTTAGTTTAGAGCTCTTCGTAAATATTTCGCCTTCTATTCATCCAAAAATATTTGAATAAAGACCAAAATTGTCAGAAAAATATGAACTCTAATAAAGATGCATGCAGGTATTTGCTTCAAACTAAGTATTTGAGTCGAAATATTTCTTAAAAAAAACAAGTTATTATGTGTTTGTTGTTTTTGTATTTGTTAGGTGATTTCTGTTTATTCTTTTTTAATATTGAGATTTTCAGATATTCAATTCAAACGCTTAAATCTCGATACGTTTATTAAGCATTAAGTAAAAGAATTGTCCTGAAAAAATTTTGATTTATAAACAACTAATCGCGGAAATATGATTGTATGTAATGTATCAAAATAAGTATTATATCCTCAGCGGTATATATAGCAGTTTAGACAATTTTATGGACAAATATATGCAACCCCTATTCAAGAACATAACTATATTATGTGATTGGTTGTTATTGAGAAGGCGGGAAATTCTGAGGTAATATTGTAGTTCCATTCCGTTTCTGTGGTTAACTCAAGTTTTATGAATTTCCACTTTTTATTAACATTTTAGCTAGTGAATGTTTGAAAAAACAACGATGCCATTCTTCTGATTCAAAATGAGAATTCAGAGACCCATCTCTACCAGCTAAATAAAAAAAAACATAGTTATTTGCCTTCTTTTATAAACTATTTTACGAAAATTTATTTTTCTTAAATGATTATTCCGACCTTTGAAGGAGTATTTCAACTCATATACTTAGTTTTAAGTATACCAACTTTTATTAAAGTTGTAAAAAGTTCGGCGTTCGGCCTTTATTTTAATGTTTTAGGATGAACAGAGGAGGTGATATGTCATATAATGCAGAGCTTTATTTAGATGAAAATAGGCAGTAAAGTGGCCACCATTTCCTCGCCAAAATCCAAAACTTAAATTAATAATTTTTGCACTTCTCATACATTTACTTTCTATTATACAAATCCCCTAAAAAACAACATTGTTGAAAAAAAACCACCCTGCTTTGCAAAAAAGCAAACCCCAAAACACTGAAACAGACAGCCAAAAAAAGTAATGATATCAATTTCTTCACCTCAGTGTCATAGCAAGACTGGAAAATAAATTTTTGCCAGTAAAAAGAAGAAAATATTTTTCTTTTCAGTCCTGTTGTGACAGCACAATCCTGAAATATCATTTCGACAGCCTAAGGAAGTTAGGATTTTAAATTTCCCCTCCTTGTTAATACGAAATAAAGATTTTCCCCTACCAGTTGGCTTTGTGGTAATGCCGACAGATTCCCTTGGATCCTGGATCCGCTACTGGAGGATACTCCAAAAATTCTAGTTTTTTGCCAGAATTAATTGGGATCTCAAAAAGAATTTGGTAATATTGTCGTTTTGAATTCTTTTGCAAAATATTAAAAATGTTGATGCGAAAAGTCTGAAGCAAATCTGTAAAGAGAACAATCTTGTACAAAGTATAAATCCTCTCCATTTCCTTCTAACCTTTTTTATGACACATTTTGCCATGTCAGGCACATTAAAGGTCTCTATTTCTTTTAGATTCATTATGAATCAATCCTTTTTATCTCTTCCTCAGAATAGTTGTCAAAATTGTTTTTTAACCGTAATAAATGACAAGAAATTTCAGAAAGCACGTTCATCTTAGACCGCACTTGTTTTCCATCAATAAAATGTTTCAAGTGTATCAAAAACTGTTTCAAGTGTATCAAATGACAAGTGTAATGACACTCTTGTCATTATCAATGCAACTTGTACAAAGATGTTCAATTCAGATATTCACCGTAAGGCAAAGATATTGACTTTCAGATATTCAATTCAAACGTTTAAATCTCGATATGTCTGTTGAACAAAAAAATTTGAATTTGACTCAGATTTAGCATTAAGTAAGAGAATTGTCCTGTAAAAATTTTGATTCATAAACAACTAATCGTTGAAGTATGATTGGATAACATGTATCAAAATAAGTCTAAAAATCCTCAGCAGTATATGTAGCAGTTTAGATAATTTTACGGGCAAATATGTGCAACTCCTATGCAAAAACGTAACTATATTTTGTGAATGGTTGGTATTGAGAAGGTGAGAAATTCTGAAGTAATATTGTAGTTTTTATCAACATGTTCGAGTAAAAAAAATCGAAGCCATTCTACTGATTCAAATTGAGAATTCAGAGACATGTCTATACTAGCTAGAAAAAAAACACATTATTATTTGCCTTCTTTTATAAACAATTTTTCGAAAATCTATTCTTCTTAAATGATTACTCCGACCTTTAAAGGAGTATTTCGGCTCATATACTTAGTTTTAAGTATATACTTATATGAACCTTTATTAAAGTTCTAAAGACTACTAGTACTACTACTCACCGCAGCACCAGGCCGCCTGAGGCCAACCCAGCTACACATGCTCCTCCTCCAACCCAATCTATTCAAGGCCTCCCTCTTTACACCCTCCCAGGAAGTTCCCATTTTCTTTAAATCTTTATTTATGACATCCTCCCGCCCCATACGAGGACGACCTGCTTTCCGTTTAGCCCCACACGGTTGGCCAAAAAGGACAATCTTCAGCAATCTGTCATCCTTCACCCGCAGAACGTGGCCTAGCCATCTCAATATTTCTTTCATTATAGCCTTAGAAAGCAGGATTGAATCACATTTTTCATACAACCGAAATACGGCCAGTTAGCCGGGTGCCCAGAACAATCCATAGGCAATTTCTCTGGAAAACATCTAGTAAATTTTCATCCGCTTTTCGGAGTGCCCATGCTTCAGAGCCATATTTGACCACTGTCATCACTGTAGCTTCCAATATTCTAATCTTGGTTTACAGACTTATCTTTCTATTCTTCCAAACTTTTTTCAACTGTGAAAATGTCTTTAATAATAATACTACCAAGGTAAGTGAAGCTGCCCACCTGATCAATCTTTTCGTTACCCAACGCACCTTTTCGTCTTCACTTATTATAGTTTGGCCTTTATTTTAATGTTTTAGGATGAACAGAGGAGGTGATATGTCATATAATTCTGAGCTTTAATTGGATTAAAATGGGCAGTAAAGTGGCCGCTATTTACTCACCAAAATCCGATACTTAAATTTATAATTGTTGTACTTCTCATACATTTACTTTCTGTTATAAAAATCCCCTAAAAAACAACAGTGTTGTAAAAACCAAACCCAAAAAACCAAAACAAACAGCCAAAAAAAGTAATGATGTCAATTTCTTTGCCTCAGTGCAATAGCAAGACTCGAAAACAAATTTTTGACAGTAAAAACAGGTAAATATTTTGCTTTTCAACCCCTTTGTTACAGCACAAGCCTGAAATATAATTTCGAGAGCCTAAAGAAGTTAGGATTTTAATTTCCCCTCATTGTTATTACGAAATGAAGATTTTCACCTCCCAGTTGGCTTTGTGGTAATAAGGTCAGATTCCTTTGATAAACCCAAATTAAAGTAAATACCTTTTGGCGGTTTGCGCCATTAGTAAAATCTAACAGAGACCGCACAAAGTAACTAAAACCTTGTTTCAAACTTTTTTTAAAAAGAAACAGTCTTAATAATTAAAAACTCAACTATTTAAAACCAATAACAAAAATAATAACTTTCGTTCCAAACCATTGCAAGCGATCCCAATCACAAATCAACCACTACGTCAGAGAGGGGGGGGGGTGCCCCCCGGATCCGCCACTGATTTGAGCTTCCTCTCTTATCAGTTTCCCATACTACTTGGGTGGTAGTGGAAGAAATTGCATAAAGGGGCTAATAACATAAAGCTCGATTTTGAACACCTACACTGAACATGTGACCAATGAAGAGGTGCGAAGACGGCTGAAATCCCCCGACACAATCCTAAATAAAATCAAACGACAACAACTGCGATGGCTCGGGCATGTCAAGAGAATGGACCACGACCGTCTACCAAAAATCTCCCTCGAAGGAACCATAGACGGATCTCGACCACGAGGAAGACCTAACAAGAGGTGGATTGAAAATTTTGACCGAAAGCGCATCGTTGAGTTGACTCGGACTGCACACGATAGGACAACGTACCGAGCCCTAGTTCATGCCCTGTCAAAAGAAGTGGCCCCAAAACGTCCCGCGAGGATGGACGGGACTAAGGTAAGTAAGTATTTATTAGGGAGGCGTTTGAACTTGTCCTAAGAGGTTTCTGCTACGTCTGTGGATTTAGGTTAATAAATATACTGAATAAATCTCAACTATTCAAGTCTTACTACTAGAATATGTTTCATTAGGTTTTGAGTTCTAATCTTCGGCATTCTTTCATACTGCTTTGGCTAGCATTTTTGTAATAAACTTGTAATTTTGGGCTTTCTAAGAATGAAGGCTGAAAATTCTGACGGTAGTTTTATAGGTAAAAGCTACATTTTAATTCAGGAAACAAAGCCTGCTAAATGTTGAATTAAAGAATAGACTAACCCTAGAAACTATTCAATAACTCAAAACTAATCTAAAATGTAAATATCTTTATTTAAAAAAAAATGCTAAACGTAGTAGTAAATAAATAATAAAGAAAAGCGAAGCTGTAAATTTTAATGCTGATCAGACATTAATTCACGATATTTAGCTAACTTGCCATATGAACAAAAATGGGTATTCAATAGACCGTTAAACCATTAGAAGTTATCGCCAAAATCAAAGAGGGGCCAGTTCTAAAATCAACCAAGCACGAGTTGTATGAATTTGGCAATTCATCTTGGGGATCTTTTAAAAATCTGTTGAGACATAGAATGAGTTTGAGGGAAAGACACTACTCATTATAATCTTCCATGTTTCCTTTGATGTTTTACCAAAATTGCTTCTTTTTTTCTCTCATTGTTTTTACTAATTTCAATCGAATTTACTGATTAGTTTAAAGCAATATTACACCGAAATTCAACTGAATTTTTAAATGCTTTCAATTAAAATTGAGCTTTGAGGTATGCGATTCTTGAAAGCTTTTTACCCTGAATTTGAAAACGCAAATAAAATCTTTCTATAGCACACAGTTATTTTGTTACAATTTTTAAAGTTCGTTTTTAAAAATTGAATTTAGGGCATTTCTATTGCATTAACGACCATGCGCATATTGATGGTCTATGAAATTTTCGTATGCCGAATTTTATAGTGTAATTGTACTTTTTTGGTATAGGTTTTTTCATAGTGATTTATTAAAAAAAAAAATTCTCAAGCCCCAAAAGCTCAATAAAATAAACACAAAAAAACTCGTAAGAATGTTGGAAAAAATCCAACGTTTTGAATTTAGTATATTAAACTGCATTAAAAGACTATTAGTTAACGAGTTTCCTTGCTCTTGTCTTTCACAAAAGGCACGAATAAACTGAAACTGTTCCCTGTGCTATTAATTACACGGAGGACTAATTTAAGGTCCTTTCGCTCTGGAGTTAAATGTAGTGGTTTTAATAGGAATTTTTACACTGAATTTGAGCTGTAAAAAAAAAAAAACCTTCTGTCGCTGACTTTTCTTCATGATTATTTTTGACGTTGCTTTTTTGTTTTAAATCCCAGAAATTTAACTAAAGAAGTTAAAATCGGTTATGCAAAAATTGTGGCTTTAAGATATAGGCTTTAAGATTTAAGTAAAGATATAGGGTTTTAGTTTTGAATCTAACCTGTGTTTTTCAGTGTTGTGACCTTCCTTGGTAAAAAATACTTGCTCTATATAGATGAAAATCCAAAAATTAAAAATATCCGACATATTTTTATTCCAAATATCGAAGGGCGTATCTGTTTTTTCTTTTCAAAAGTGGACTCTTAAAGTCTTAAATAGTCATATAGTAGGTAATTATTCACTGGAAGCATTTATGAAGGCATGTTTATTTCACAAAAACTTGAAGAGACTGAGCTTGATTGGGGCTTGAAAATTCTGGTGTTGTTGTAAATACAATAAATAAAATGCCGAACCATATGGAGGAAATTGGAGAGATATGTTTAAATTCTTGTGACTGAGAGCACAATAAATCTTTGATTAAATGAAAGGTGCCTATAAAAGAATATTTAATGAAGTTAGGCTGGACAAAGAGTTGTCATAATTTTGTCTACATTTGCAGAAAAATAAAGGTATACATTCAGCTATACAATATTATTTTTCCACATTTTCCCTAATAACATTCTTAAACGTAAAATGAGTCCTCACGATCAGCTTTAAAACTTTTTTCACTTTGCTATGAATATATGTACATTTCAGATACACTTATCTGTTTGTTAACGACAGTATAACAAAAAATTGTAAACGAAAAGGTGATGCCATCTATCCCAATAAAATAGTTTTTTGTACTGAGTGTTTTCATGATGTCATACCTTTTTTAGGTATTCATCATCTTTGGTGCTGATAACAAATTTGGGCTAAGTTTGTGCCCTTTTTTTAGTAGAAGACCCGTCCTGTTTTCTTTGTTTTCCTATGGATTTTGCTTGTGAGGCAGATTTCTTTGTTGATATTGTACGATCTTCAGACAGCTCTGTGAACTTCGATTGTGAAAACAGGAATGAAGATTTTACGGTTTTCACTTTATACATTATGAAAATAGTTATTACTCCTGCCATGAATTGTAATGCTCCAATTGAGGCCAATCCAGTCACCCAACCGACTTTGTTCTTTTCAAACCATTCTTTGAGTTTTTCCTTGCAACTGTCTTCAAACTGAAACAAAAAGTTGATCCGATTATTATCTTAAATTGAGTGGAATTGGGTTAGAAAGCAATTGAGCAGGATGTTTTTCATTTTTGGGTTTTCTGGTAAATTGTTTTAGTACTGGGGTAGTAGACAATTATTTCAATTACCGTGGACAGTAAAATGAATTCTGACTGAATTGGCTAAATAGAAACTTTCATATCTTAAAAAATTAGGAAAAACCAGGAATTCAATTCTTAATGAAAAAGATCTCCATATGCTGCTATGTAATAGGCCTATGGTATCAAACAGCTTTAGAAGGTATAACTTTCCTTTGAAGGTGTCGCTGTTGGGAATCATCAAATTGTTGATGTTTTATTTTTTCACAAATTAAAGAAGATGGTAAAATATGTAGATCACTAGAATTCCATGGGTGTAACGATTTGAATTCAGCATTAAATATCACAATTCAAGACAATTTTCTACTAGAGATCTGGCTTCCCTCTAAGCCTAGCCAATTATTTTTCTTATCGAGTGTATCTTTCTTATAACTTTCCAATAATATCAAAATGTGATATAGAACACTAGGCCCGTGAATTTCGCTACTAAGCGAGACTGGTACTTTGGACCGCTTCCAAAAAAAATGTTATTTTAAAAGATGCCCTTTTACACATGTCAGTTTAAGTTTCTATGCTCAGTATTAGAATCAGTTCTTTTACTCAGTATACTCAGTATAAGTACCAGTTTGTTATTCTACGGCTTTTTATGGCTCAGTTCCCTCATTTCCTCTTTGTAGACATTACGATATATAGAAAAATGAAACAATTGACTATTACCTATTTGAATGTAATATGCTGACGTCTACATAGTATACCCTGCAATGTAAACTGTTAAAGTGCTTGTAACACCACAAAATCCCAATTACTGAAAACAGTAGCTGTTGAGGCGCAATCGCTTTGTTACTTTAAAAGGGATCTAGAACTTATCATTTTTATCCGAACGAGACGTTTTCCAACTTTCCGTGACTATCTCGATGCATTGGTTCGATGAGATCACTTCAGAAAAAAAGAACCACATATCTTTGATAAATCTGTCTCAGGGAAAACAGAAAAAATTGAGTTCCTGTGTAAAGAGGCCAGAAACTTCCTTTTTGTAGCTTCCTGGGAGGGTATAAAGAGGGAGGCTTTGAAAAAATTTTGCTGGAGTAGGAGTGTACGTAGCTGTGTTGGCCTTTGATGGCTTGGTGCTGCAGTGAGTTGTTAGTAATAATAGAGTAAACGTGCCGACTTTGATTGCATAATTGTCATTTAGATTTTACCCTTTTTTTGCACATCACCCTGAGTCAATAATCATTATATAATTAATTGAGATAACCTGAAAAATTGTATTGTGCTGTGTACATTGCACGCAAACTTCTTAATCCACTAATTTTTCTTTTTTTATAATTGATTAATTAATTCCCGTTAAACTTGGCTTAATAGACATTTTTTTTTAACCAGATAAGGGTCCAGTTAAGAGTGTGCTTGCGATATTAGAAATATGATTTAAAAGGTTTTACCGTTTCCTTTGGCTCCGCTCCAATGCTTCCTTCGGTTGAATGGACTTCGGGAAAACACGAGTCTTGTCGGCTCATCGCTTCGTCGGTTGACCGATCGTATCCACAACATTCCAGCTTAAAAATAAGATTTGTTATGTATTCAGAATCAAATTGCTGAAGTCCGTAAAACAAACAGCAAAGAGATTTTGAAATAGGACTCATAATTGATTTATTTTTTTTAATGTTCTAGTAAATCTGATAAAAAAAAGAATATATTCAAAGTTATGGTCGTTTCTAGACTGCTGAGTATGGGAGATGTGTTTAAGCACATTTCAGTGTGAACTAGTCGTAGTGGTTTTAAAAAGAATTATTCTGTATCCAATAGCCAAAAGGATTTTTGCTTTAATATTTGCGTTTTGATCTGTCATATAATTTTTAGTTCTGAGCTATATTTTGAGGGAATTTTGATCTTCTATCAAGCACTCCAATGCCGGAGTGTCAAAAATATTAAAAAGTTGACTTGATTGATTCGAATTCTGAATAGATCAGCCATTATACAACCCTTCATATTGCGCAAATTTTTCAGAAGCGACGCCCAGGCTATGGAGGGGCTATACCCCCATCTAAATTGTTCTATTAGTGATGGTTATGCAAGTTGTCCATATATATTTTTTTTTAGCAGTTCATTAGGTTTGAATAAATAACCCTCATATTGTGAAAAATGAAATTATTCAGGATGTGGGATTAACTGGCATATTTTTAATTTATATATTAAAGAAATTAGTTTTGTTTAACCATTTAGAATTGGAAGCACAAACGAGGGAATTTAATTGTTGGAAGTAGCCAAGGGGGAACCAAAAAACTGTATATGTGTTCTTATAGATATTCTGCTACGACAATGAAAATTTATTAATTCCTTTCAGTAGCTTCAGATATTCTATTCTTTTCTCTTTCTTTTCATCTATAAAATATGACTAAACATCACAATAATATCGACAAAGCAACCATCATGACAGAACCACAACTAGACATCCAGGACCCAAAACTCAATTAACCAATTATTTCAGTCATGAAAATATTAAAACTGGATTTAGGGTTGCTAGATGGCGTTGAAAATTTTTCTATCAGAAATTGCAAGTCCACCTAATGATTAGGCTGATTAAAGTAGATCTGATAGATACCTCTAACCTCCACGCTTAGATCCTGAATCCCCTATCCTCCGACCCCCCCCCTCTTCCAGCCTCTATAGAGTTCAAATCAGATACCAGCCCTGGAAACACATAATTATGCATGTGGTTATTATTTTCGACCTGTTCCAGTTGAGATCCGACGTCCTATTCGGGAGATTTTTTTATGGCAACATTTTATGGCACCTTTCCTCTACCCCACACAACTTTAATTGGTTTTGAAATTTGAAAAAGCATGACTAGGACCATGTATACCACTTTTGATTAGGTTTAGTATAGATGTGACAACCCCTTTTGATAGATATCCTTAAGGCTTGAATTTATCAACTCCTGTGTCCCAGAGAAGTCAATTCTCAATTTATCGCGAATCACGAAGACCATGACTGAGACTTCAGCTCTTGTCTTTGGTAAGACCCGATAACACGCTATTCAGGTATCCCGATCACAAAAATTGAGAACATATACCCCACATGGGTTGAATCTGTATTTGGACCTAAAAACTACTCAAGCACAGTATTAGCTCTTATTCCCCATCAAATTTGTTCGAGGTCTGAATCTCCGCTCTTTTAGATGTCTTATTGAAAGAATTTAGGGAATACTTTCCATGAGGAGGTCGAATTGGGCACGGGCCCCTAACAGCTACAAATAAGACGCTTACTCTTATTTCCCACCAAGTTTGGTTTTATCCGACAAGCCATTTTGGCAGATGTATTAATGACTAGAATCTGACAATCCCCTTTGCCTATAGAGCTGAGCAAACAACAGAGATCATATAAAAGCTTAATCTCCAAAAGGCATGATTTTGACACCAGGTCTTCATTTCCACTTGCTTTGATTAAGATCTGGCATCTCTTCCTGGTAGATGTTCTGATTACATGCATTCCAGCAGGGTTGCCACCCGGTGAAAAAAAGCTCTAGCTTTTAGTTATTTTTTGGGTTGATTTAGTGATTTTCTTCAATAATCTAGTGATTTATATGCTGATTTAGTGATTTTCCTTTGAAAATATAAAAAATCGCTAAAAATAATGATGAATTACTAGGGTGGGAAGACCTGAATTCAGGTAATGCTGTGCTTTGATCCATAAATATATTACAAATATTATTCAACTAACCTTAGTTTGAATGAGGTTCCTTGTTCCTTGATTTATTTCTGCCCAACCGTGCTCAATGATGTCGTCCATCTAAAAAGAAAAGCAAAGTGTTTATTATCAGTTACCATTATGAAATATAAATACTTATGTAATATCAAAATGTATCAATCTTGTCTTTATCTTTCTTTTTCACTCATGATTTGACATTTATTTAGGACTTGTCAAATTATCATAACCATCCTGTTTATTCAAAACAGAAAATAATTCTAGATGCTGTTGATCAAAATTTATTTCTTAAATTTAGCCATTATCAATCTACTCGTCAGCATGATTATAAATTATATCCCCCAAAACCACTGAAAAAAATTGGTCACTTATCTTTCGTAAGTAGAGTTGCCGGACCATGGAATGGTTTGCCTTTGGGGGTTGTCGAGGCAGATAGCGTTCGAATTTTTTAAGAGTGCATTATTAAATACGCCTTTTTATTTAGACGCTTTTGTTGTGTAGTTTCGTGTTATTTAGAAGTTTTGCTGTTTAGTTTGTCGTTGCCAATTTACTTTAGATTAGGATTATGATTTTGTTTTTTTGCGACAAGCATTGATGCTTACCGCTATTCGTATTACTAAATAAAAATAAATAAATAAAAGGACTCTTGATCCTTAAAAGGTAGCCTCGTGGTCCTAGAGCCCTTCATTTACTTTTTCTCTCTCGCTTTCTTTTGTTCCCTAGGTGTTTTTATAATTTTAGCGTTTAGCGCTTTTAGTGCTAAATACTGAATAAATGCTTCGTTAACTGAATTACTCGGAAATGAGGGAGTTGTCTCCTAGTCAACACCTCGCTCTTCACTCTAAAGTTTTTTGGCAATATAAAAAAGTTACTTATTGTTCTGGTTAAACGGCCCTTGTTTTTCAGGAGTTGTTTTTAAATAATTGGGACAAAATATAAACTTTAGCGTTAAGAGCGAAATTCCTCCAGCGTCAAATTGCCTCTGAAATCGTTCAACCCCTAGAAACTTCCCTTTCCATGGGAAATTCTCCGCGTGCAAAAATCCCCCAGCAGAAAATTCGTCCTCCCCTCCCTACCCGAAAAGTGTATGCATTTTTCTATATGTAAACAATGGGCAAATTTTATAACTTAAATACCTTTCTTTAGGGGCTGTGTGGGTCATATTATCTCCAAAGACATAGTTATTGGGCCTTTCAGCTATGCTGAACAAAATGGCTGTCTCAAAATTTTGATCAGACGATTGCGAGAAAAAAGTGGCGTAGGAAGGGGCCTAGTTGCCCTTCAATTTTTTTGCTCACGTAAAAGGGGACTAGTACTTTTCATTTCCATTAAAGTGAACCCTCTTCCGACGTTCTAGGCCCACTGGATCGATACGATCACCCTTGGGGAAAAACCAACAAATAAACACCCATCCGTGATCTTCCTTCCGGCAAAAATTGCAGAATTTCACAATTTTTTCATATAGGAGCTTGAAATGTCTGCAGGAAGGTTCTTTGATGATGATTCTGATGGTGTAATTTCATGGAAATTCTATGACTTCTACGGGTCTTTCCCCCTTTTTTCGAATACTCGGCAAACATTCTCAGGCTCGTAGATTTTGATGGGTAAAACTAAACTTAATGAAACCTATATATTCAGAATCAGCGTAAAAAGCCAATTCTTTTTATAGATCCATTGGCATCACAATTCCTTTTTTTGGAGTTTCGGTTACTATTGAACCAGGTCGCTCGTTACTTGAACAATCTGCCCAAAAACTTTGTCTAAATTTCAACAATGAAAACCCCCTGGGTTGAGCTTAGAAGAAATGGAAAAAAAAAGCTTAACACAACCTTATTTTACTGCATACTTTTAATACATGCTACAAACTACTAAATTTGTACTAGAATTTTGTTTATTGGAGCATTTTAACATTTAAATGTATATTTCAAGATTATTCTTTAAAAATGTATGTTCCATTTCATCAAAATATTTTTCAGCTGCACATCATTGGTGAGCTTGTGGAACCTGTTCGATTTTGGAAGTTCCAAAAATTCCAAATCGCTATTCTGCCCTAAAGAAAATGATTTTTGGACACACAATTTTTTTAGATGAAGTCTACAGTTTCTTGGAGGGTGCCAATTTTTAAGGATAACGATGTATGAGGGAGGCTAGGGATTGAAGCCACTGAAATAGAGATGTTTTAAAAAATGACACAAATTCAAAGTAAGTGTTGCTAACTTGACTATTGAGATAGAAACTGAATTATTAAATTAACAGAATTTATCTACGGGATATTATTATTATTAGCGAAAGTAGCCTTTACAAGTGCAACTGCAGATATTTGCCAAAGGCTGGGGGTGTCAAACTTGTTTGCTGAATGCTACGAAGAATTCCAATTGTGCTTCTCCAGAGATAGGATTATTTTTATGCTATTTTACATTAGCATCATCATCGAACAAAATTGTAATATAATTGAGGAGATAAAATGTATATGCATATGCTTCTAATTCAGTGAAATAATAAAAACTGGAATGAAAGAGTATACGTGTGCATGAGCTGCCTTTACTACGCTTGTATTGTTATTCTCGCTTAAGTGATAAATGGTTCTCATTGATTGGTTCAGTTTATTTTGGATTCCTATTTGTTAACTCAGTTAATAAGACTTATGACAGGCTTGTTATAACGCAGTTGATATTTGAACCTGCGGTAAAGCCTTGTCTTATACAATTGACACCGTGAGCAGCCTCTTGGAATTGCAAACAGCAAATGAGGAAGGCCAGTAAGTGCATTCCAGGCCACAAAGTGCATAAGCGCATCTTGTGGGATAAAAACACTGCAAATTTCGTTGCTATTTACACTTCGCCAGTGAAAGACCACAAACACCGTCTTGGAAAAGTCTAACGGTGATTTTCAAGAGCTCAAAAATGACACATTTTGGAATCGGTGAAGGAAAACTCAATACTTTTTTAGAAGCAGGAATTCAGAAGATCTATTGGGGTTATAAGACCCCCAAGAAGACCTATGAGGTTTTAGAAGACCCAAAGGACGTAAAAGATACGTTTTTTTTTAATATTAGGTATCAGAACTCCCAGGGAAAAGAGAAAATCAGCTATGCCCCACTCAGTCGTCAAATCGATTTTTCATGCTTATGTTTGTTGAACTAGTTTTAGAATATTTCAAGGGTGTATTTTCCGTGGTTAGGTTGTAGGAAACAGAACTGTGATAATATAGAAATGATGAAAGGTTTACTTGCCAAAACGCTGTTAGGCATGATTTGAAAGGATTGAAAATAATTGGGCCCTGTGCCCTGATAATTTGAATGAATAAGGGTAAAAGATAAAGTATAGATAATTTCTTAAACCACAATGGCCTGCCATAATATAAAGAAAAAAAACGATCAAAAATGGGTTTGTTTAAGGCCAAACAAGAACACAGAAAAAACACAACAAAACGAATATTCCAAGAGGACATAAGAAGACAGGCGGTTATCCTATCGAAATACTCGTTTTGTCGTGTTTTTTCAGTATTCTTGTTTGGCCTTAAAAAACCCCATTTTTCATTGTTTTATTTCTTTATAAGATAAAGCATGTAGATAGATGAAATTAAAGTATGATGGATACGAAGTTATTAAAAAGACAAACATCTAAGGTGATGAGAAGTAGTAATGCAGTAATTATAAACGCAATAGCTTGATTTGGTTCCTAACCGAATTGCTGATCATTATGATTCTTTCAAGGCTATGAAATCCCTTAAAGCTTTAACGTACTTTTAGAAAACGGAGAAGATCTCTTGACCAAATTTTCACACTTAGATCGAAAATTGAAAAGTTCGTTAGTTCGTTAGGTCTTTCGTCTTATTGATAAGGAACAGGTGTTTAATTCAGTAAACAGGGAAGCTAAAGCGAAAGTATATGCCTATAGAAAGGCCTTACATGGCATGCCAATGTGCGTCATTGAAGTGTTGTTGCTGTGGTTAGTGTAGAAATCGAGGTTCAGTCCTTGGTTTTGTGTGAACTCGGTAGAGACGCAGGTTGTTTTGTTTTTTTTTTTTGCCCCTGTGTATACACCACAGCTTAGATATCAATATGCAGTTATGAAAACTCCTATCTTGCCAATGAGAAGCTTTTGGTACAGAGCTCTGAACTTGACGCCTCCTCCAAGCCCACGTTCCGACGCGTAGATCGTACTACAACACCATAGGCGGGAACGCAATTTTGTTTTGTTGCATACACAGCTTAGATACCAATATTGGTATGTAAGTTGTGCTGCCAGTTTTCTGTCTCCAACCGTTAGCATCGCTACCGCGCACTGTGTCCCAAAAATAAATCGAGTTTTCATAACTGTATTGATATCTAAGCTGTCGTAAACACAGTATATTGATGAATTTTGTCCTAAGGATCTACAATTTTATTTTGGGAAAAAGTCTATATAGATATAGAAGGTTGTATGTAGATGATTTCAGACACCTGGTTGAATATGTTATTGGAACGAATGAATCTCTGGAGGTTTTGAAAACTCGGGGTGCAGAACTAGATTGGAAGATTAATTTTAGTAATAATAAGTTGCTTAGATTAGGTGAGGATGAAGAACGGGTGTTTGGCAGAGTGGATAGCAGCACATTTCTTCATTGCAGTGGAAACTTAGATCACAGATTGTTTTTTCTTCACAGTTGAAAATATTTTGAAGAATTAGAAGATCAGTCTAAAAGCTTAAAGTAGGAAAATTAAAGTCAGCACAATGACAGTTGTTTTGTTTTGTTCCGAAACAGAAATGCTTCAAAGGGTCAAAAAAGATTTGGTGGATCTTTATGATAGGAATCGTCTAACGATAGCTTTAGGTACTCGTTGGAGCAACTATATATCAAACTATAAGATACACAAAAAGTGCGGTTGGGTTCCGCTGTCTCTAGATATAATGATTGTAAAATTTAGATCGTTAGGTAAAGTTTTACAAACCAAGGATGAGAGGCTGCCAAAAATCCAGATGCTGTCAAACGAAATATAAACGGTACGAAGAGGTCACAAGACGTAGTTTAAGTGGGAGTGAATAAAAAGTAAAGCTCTTTCAAAAGTTTGGGTTAGGAGAAGTGGTCATCACTTCTCTGAACTGTGACAACTTGGTGCTTTGATGAGTTATCACTAGTAATAATATCTTTGATAATTTTATTTTGATATAATTCCTTGTTATGTAATTCTTAACCAATATTGATAAGGTTTACTTATATATTATAGAAACAAAATTTAAGTTTCAAAATTATTTCTATGGGCCACAAAATAGTAATTTGAAAATCTGTCAATAGTTTCGAAGTTATCTTCCAGGCTAACATCACAACTGAATTCGACTAATCCTAGTATCAACCAGAGCTATCTTCGCTGTTTTGATTTAATCTGTCTCAGGGAGGTGATTCATTTGCTGAAAATATACTTTTTCAGTCATAACAAAGGCGATAAGTATGATGCTCCGATGAGTTTAATTTTTCACATTTCTGCTGGGGAGGGGGGTTTGGAGGGCTGGGACATTGCCTTTATAAAAACTGTTTTTACGCATATTATATACGGTGAAATTCTGCTTCAAACATTTGCATAAAATGACTAAACACTCTTCAGTATATGCTTGTTTCAATCTTTGGGCCGAGATTGTTCCAACGTTAAAACTAACAAATAAAAAGACCGTATTCTACATAGTATTGTACATAATATATTGTATCTGGTTAAGTATATATAGCTTGCCATTCCTCTTACCTGAGTGTTCATGATATTTAGTGTTGCTATTCCTCCGATTTCTATTGCCATGCATATAGCTGTTAAGATCAAAAACTAAAAATAGAGGAAGCAAGTTAAAGATTGAATTAAAATATTAGTTAAAATAGGTTAGTTTGAACATTTTAATTCGTGTGTAAGACAATAACAGTTGTAAAATATAAAAAGAACCTAAGTACACACATGAGCAGACGTACATCCTTAGAATACGTTGGTATTACAGAATAACAAATCTTAAATATCACGGAAAACACAAGGGATTGCTATTTTGAAGGGCCGATTTCCCTGTACAGGAAACAGGTTTTGGCATCGGTGTAATTCAGTCAAAATCCTGGGCAAACCGAGGTCTGTGAGGGGTGGTCCCCTCCACTGCCCCTTAGAAAGTTACAATCCTGGATTTTGGCACAAAGTGCCACATAGGGTCGTAGACTTGTGCAATTTGAGCAACCAATGACTTTAAGGATTTAGGAATGAATTAGTGCATTCAACATTGAAAGTGTTTAGGCCGGTAGAATAATAAAATTATGAAACTCAAACCATCAAATTCAGCATACCAGAGAACCCTACTGTAGTTGTTTCAAGTTCCTATCTGCAAAAACGTGGAATTTCGTATTTCTTGCCAGAAGAAAGATCATGTATACGTGTTTATTTGTCTTTTTCTTTATTTTCAAGGGTCATCGTATCGACCCAGTGGTCCTTGATTTTTGGGAGAAGGCTCATCCAAACGGAAATTAGAAGTTATAGTGACCTTGTCAAGTGATCCTGGTTTTCTCAAAATCGTCCGATCAAAATTCTGAGATAGCCATTTTGTTCAGCATAGTTCGGCCTATCTCCAAAGGCCGAATAACTAGGCCTTTGGAGATATCGTTACCGCCCACAACCCCTGGAAAAAGGTTTTTTCCAGTCATTTTTAAGCCTATTTTAGCACCCTGAACTCGCAAAACCTCTAAAAATTCATTCATTTTGCTCACACTTTCATCTAATATGCTTAAATCATCAGAATAATCTAAGTCCAGGAGCGTTTTTCCTCCCCATTTGATTCCGTGGTCTCCAATTGCCTTTCCTGTGCTCCTTAAGACGAAGTCCATCAGAATGATCCATATAAAGGGGGAAAGAACACAACCCTGCTTAACTCCTGATTTAATACAAAACCAGTTGCTAACCTCATTTCCTACCTTAACCGCAGTAGTATTATTCTCGTACATAGCACAAATCACTTTAATGTATGTTTCTGGTATATCATATAAGGATAAGACCTTTGCTAACGCTCTTCTATCAACAGAATCGAAAGCTTGCTCATAATCGATAAAACTGAGGACCAAAGGTGTTTGACAACGAAGGGACTTCTCAATTATTAACCTAAGAAGGAAAACTTGGTCGACACATCCTCTACTTTTCCTAAAACCGCATTGCTCTTCCCTTAAAACTTTGTCTACAGCATCTCTCAGTCTAAAAAGTATCATATTATTCAGTAATTTGTTACCTACAGAGACCAGACTAATGCCTCGATAATTACGACACTCACTCTTGTCACCTCTCTTATACAGTGGTTTAATTAAGGTTTTCCTAAAATCATTGAGTACTTCCCCTTTTTCAAAAATCATGGTCATAATCTTCACTAGCTTATTCCTATATATGAGCTCTCAAACAGTTCCCTCTATGATATTCTAGTTCTGTAGCGCGTCTGCGTGTGATATATCATCTCCTGTCATATTACTTTTACCTAAGGCTTCCGAGGCCTTATTTCAAGGGCCTCCGAGGGCATCTTTACTAAACTCACGAACATATAAGCTGTGCCACGAAAAACACTAACTTCTAGTACACATATTTCGAAGTCAGTGTCAACCCTATTCAATTACAATAATTCATATTATTTTTATACATAAATCTTACATTATTATATCGACATACTAACAGAAAATTTTCTTAAAGGTAATTAATGATAGCCAAATTTTTAAAGGGTTGTCCTAATAAAACTGGGTTTTGACTATCTTCAGTTGCATTAGTAATGCCAGCTTCGTCTTTACGTCTGTCAGCTCAGTGCAACGACCGGATTAAAAGAAGTCTCTGAGCCAATATATTATAGCAGCTACCAGTCCAGTCAAGTAACTGGATGAAAAGTAGTCTCTGAACCAACGTGCTACAGCAGCTACCCGTCCAGTCCAATCAACAAAACTAAATTGGTTTGAATTTCAGGCTTGATGACTTGACTTGAAGACTCTTGCATGATGATTGACTTACCCCTTCACATTGACTTGGTGAATGTGTATGCGGCAGTTCATTCCTACTTTGCTACAGCAGCTACCCGTCCCTCCCAATCCACAAAACTAAATTGATTTGAATTTAAGGCTTGATGACTTGAGTTGAAGACTCTTGCATGATGATTGGCTTACTCCTTCACATTGACTTGGTGAATGTGTATGCGGCAGTTCATTCCTACTTTGCTACAGCAGCTACCCGTCCAGTCCAATCCACAAAACTAAATTGATTTTAATTCAAGGCTTGATGACTTGACTTGAAGACTCTTGCATGATGATTGACTTACCCCTTCACATTGACTTGGTGAATGTGTATGCGGCAGTTCATTCCTACCTTGCTACAGCAGCTACCCGTCCAGTCCAATCCACAAAACTAAATTGATTTGAATTTAAGATTTTATGACTTGACTTGAAGACTCTTGCATGATGATTGACTTACCCCTTCACATTGACTTGGTGAATGTGTATGCGGCAGTTCATTCCTACCTTGCTACAGCAGCTACCCGTCCAGTCCAATCCACAAAACTAAATTGATTTGAATTTAAGATTTGATGACTTGACTTGAAGACTCTTGCATGATGATTGACTTACCCCTTCACATTGACTTGGTGAATATGTATGCGGCAGTTCATTCCTACTTTGCTACAGCAGCTACCCGTCCAGTCCAATCCACAAAACTAAATTGATATGAATTTCAGGCTTGATGACTTGACTTGAAGACTCTTGCATGATGATTGACTTACCCCTTCACATTGACTTGGTGAATATGTATGCGGCAGTTCATTCCTACTTTGCTACAGCAGCTACCCATCCAGTCCAATCCACAAAACTAAATTGATATGAATTTCAGGCTTGATGACTTGACTTGAAGACTCTTGCATGATGATTGGCTTACTCCTTCACATTGACTTGGTGAATGTGTATGCGGCAGTTCATTCCTACTTTGCTACAGCAGCTACCCGTCCAGTCCAATCCACAAAACTAAATTGATTTTAATTCAAGGCTTGATGACTTGACTTGAAGACTCTTGCATGATGATTGACTTACCCCTTCACATTGACTTGGTGAATGTGTATGTGGCAGTTCATTCCTACCTTGCTACAGCAGCTACCCGTCCAGTCCAATCCACAAAACTAAATTGATTTGAATTTAAGATTTTATGACTTGACTTGAAGACTCTTGCATGATGATTGACTTACCCCTTCACATTGACTTGGTGAATATGTATGCGGCAGTTCATTCCTACTTTGCTACAGCAGCTACCCGTCCAGTCCAATCCACAAAACTAAATTGATGTGAATTTCAGGCTTGATGACTTGACTTGAAGACTCTTGCATGATGATTGACTTACCCCTTCACATCGACTTGGTGAATATGTATGCGGCAGTTCATTCCTACTTTGCTACAGCAGCTACCCATCCAGTCCAATCCACAAAACTAAATTGATATGAATTTCAGGCTTGATGACTTGACTTGAAGACTCTTGCATGATGATTGGCTTACTCCTTCACATTGACTTGGTGAATGTGTATGCGGCAGTTCATTCCTACTTTGCTACAGCAACTACCCGTCCAGTCCAATCCACAAAACTAAATTGATTTGAATTCAAGGCTTGATGACTTGACTTGAAGACTCTTGCATGATGATTGACTTACCCCTTCACATTGACTTGGTGAATGTGTATGTGGCAGTTCATTCCTACCTTGCTACAGCAGCTACCCGTCCAGTCCAATCCACAAAACTAAATTGATTTGAATTTAAGATTTTATGACTTGACTTGAAGACTCTTGCATGATGATTGACTTACCCCTTCACATCGACTTGGTGAATGTGTATGCGGCAGTTCATTCCTACTTTGCTACAGCAGCTACCCGTCCAGTCCAATCCACAAAACTAAATTGATGTGAATTTCAGGCTTGATGACTTGACTTGAAGACTCTTGCATGGTGATTGACTTACCCCTTCACATTGACTTGGTGAATGTGTATGCGGCAGTTCATTCCTACTTTGAATAGTTGACCATTTATGCAACATAAATCTGCTGCAAAACACGGATGAAATTTGACGGATCACGCAAAAACATCCTTTTTTTGTTAAAACACTGTAGTGTGAACCTTGGGTAAATTGATTTAAACGATGTTAACCCGTACGGGTTTTGAACGCAATAGTTACAGACTTTGTTTTTACTTGTCTCTATAAAATATTTATTTTTTCATGAATATGGGACATTTCAAAGAGTTCAGAATAAAAAAAAGGTGCTTTGTTAAGGTGCTTATAAATGAATATTTTCTATTTACCATAAATAGTGCTTAATTATTGTTTAGGAGCCTTATCATCCGTTTTAAAATAAGTGTGTCATCACGTCAAAAATGAAAATCATGAGGTTAAATTTCGTACGCTCCAAATAATTTGACTTGCCTTTTCAAATTATATATGTTTGTTAAACTAATGTTTTGAATAATTATTTTAGAGGCACGTTTGTGAAGATGGCTATCTTGAGTAAATAAATAAGACAACTAAAATGAAATTTTTCATTATTCTCTGATATAAAACACATAAATTAGTAAAAAAAATAAAAAAGGTATCTTGTATTATGGATATAATCCATAATATCTGTTATTTTGAGAAGTTCAATCCATAATACAACTCAAAAAACATAATCTATTATATTTTCTTTTATGGACAAGTAAATTGGCTTTTCAGCATGTTGTTTCTCATAAGTGTGTCATCACGTCAAAATGAAAAGCATAAGCTTTAATTTTGCACGCTTCGTGTGCTTTTAATTGCCTTTTTGAATTATTTACTATGTTGGGTAAGATAAACCAAAATTTATTGACAAAATATTTTGCACTAACATGAATTCCCCGAACAGTGAGCTTTAAACTAATAGTTAAGATAATTAATGAATTATTAAAGTAATAAACCAGGGTTCCTGTCGATGGCCTTGCCTTTTTTTACCCCTTGACTAGAAATCGTATTGGTACTTCATGGATAATGCACCCTAAATATAAAAGTTTCAATGTTTTCCTCTATTTGATATGTTTTTACTAGTTTGATGAAGAAAAAATTATTAACATTACCATAAAAAAAAATAGAAAGAAGAGAGGTTGCAATATAAACATCAAGATCAAGAAAACTGCAAATATCGAAAAATACTGCCGATATCGATTTTGACATATTTACTTGAGATCATTAATATGTAAAAGTAGAAGTTTCGTATGTTTGATTTAAAAAAAAGGATGCTGAACACTTTCCAATCATTCAAGTCCTATAGGATCTTGTTTTTTTACTGAAATATTGGCAAAGAAATTCCAAAGTATTACCACAGAACTAAACTTAGAAAATTAATTTATGTATATAGTGCTTTTTCATGATTTCTATACTCTAAAGCTCATATCACAGGAATGCACTGCCAAGAGTTAAATCCTCAGGTCCTTAAGGCAATGCTCTCTCTGAAACAATCGATTTAACGTGTTTCCAGTCTAAAAAGAACGCGTATATAAATGCAATTCAGTATATATATATATATATATATATATATATATATATATATATATATATATATATATATATATATATATAACTTTGAACTGACGAAATTACTACGTATATGAGGGGGGGGGGGCTTCTTAATACCTCATTCTTCTCGCTACGGTTTTTTAGTACTTAAGAAAGCTTGTTATTGTTCTAATTAAACAACCCTTGTGTTTCAGGAGTCGTTCGTAAAGAATTTGGATAACAAGTCAACTTTAGCTTCAAGACCCAGGCATTAAGGAAGGAGCAACCCCCTCGTATGCGTAATAATCTCTGTTCGTATTACTTTTTAATGTTACTCTCTTTTTTCAGTACAAAAAAAAACTGTTTTTTATATTTAGTTTCTGACTGTTTTTTTTTTTAATAATGCTGGGAAATATGACTCACCCGCCACAGAACGATCCACTACACAATTCAAACCCAATAAAAATTTGCCCAGGACAATTGTCATTAACATCTACATATGTAAAATTGATCCAGCAAAGAGAAAATAAGACAAATAAAAAGAATTTGTATAGGAATTCTGGCAAATTCCCCCAGCGTAAAATTTCTTCTGAAATGTTCATCACCCGAAAAACTTCCCTCCCCATAGAAAACTTTCCCGGTGAAAATTCCCCAGGCATAAAATTCATCATCCCCCCAGCTGAAAAATGTATGCTTACTTCCCACTAACAAATACTGTAGCCTATGTAAACAGTGGGCAAATTTTTATAACTTAAAGATCTTTCCCCAGGGGCTGTGCGTGTCATATTGTCTCTAGAAATACAATTATGCTGACCTTTCAATTATGCTGAGCGATATAACTGTCTCAAAATTTTATTCGAACGACTTCGAATTTTTTGGTCGCTTATAAAGGGAACTAGAACTTCTAATTTCAGTTCAAATGAGCCCCCTCCTGATATTCTAGGGCCATTGGCTCGATATGATCGCCCCTGGTGAAAAAAAAATGAAACAAGCAAATAAACATATATGTGTGATCTCTCTTTTGGCATAAAATGCAAAATTCAACATTTTTAAAGATAAAAGTTTGAAACCTCTACAGTTAGGTTTTCTAATAAGTTGAATCTGATTGTGTGGTTTTCATTAAAATTCTTTGACTTTTAGGGGGTGTTTTCCCCCTTATTTGAAAATCAGGCAAATGTACTCAGGCTCGTAGTCTTTGATGAGTAATGCTAGGCTTAATAAATATTATGTATTTGGAATCAGCATAATAAGCCGTTTCTTTTGATATATCTATTGAAATCAAAATCTGTTTTTTAGAGTTCTGGTTACTATTGAGCGCGTCGCTCCTTACTTACAGTTTAATATTCAAACCGAAGGAGAGTAGAGCAACAACATTTAAAACTTGCACAGGGAACATGCGCCTTAAACAAACTTTGAAGAAAATGGATTCATTGTTGGTGGTGATTGTCGTGCATGAATCCTGTGGTGGAAAACTCCAGAATTTCGGATTTTTTTCTTCATATTTTTGAGCACGGGGAATATTAATAATGTCAATATTGTTGATAGCTTCAAGGGGAAGAAGATGAAGGTGGCCACCCCCCCCCCCCCTAGAAGACCAAGGCTACGTAAAAGTTTAAAATTTTGGAAATTCAAAGTCCTTAATGTTTGGTAAAAATTTAATCAAAATTTGTTTTAGTAGTTTGTAGATTAAATTACGAGCCATCATGGCATTAATATAAACAATGGAACATCACGTGAACCTTACTTATATACTTAAAGGACCTAATACTTAATACTTAAGGATGTTATACTTAAACATATACCTTATATTTTTAAATATATACCTTATATATAATTTATACCTTAATATATCTATATATATAAAAATAAGTTGTCTGTCTGTGGATGTGTGGATGGGTCAGGTGACGTCACCTGAAAAAACTGGATCAGGTGACGTCAAAACTGAAAAAACTAAAAAAAGGCAAAAACTACAAAAAAAACTAAAAACTAATAAAAAAAATAAAAAAGCTAAAAAACTAAAAAAAACTATAAAGGTAAAAACCAATAAAAAACTAAAAAAAAAACTGAAAAAACTAAAAAAAGGCAAAAACTACAAAAAAAAACTAAAAACTAATAAAAAAAGTAAAAAAGCTAAAAAACTAAAAAAACTAAAAAAACTAAAAAAAGGTAAAAAACTAAAAAAAATAAAAAATAAAAAAAAACTAAAAAAAAGGAAAAAACTGAAAAATAAGCTAAAATAAAGGTAAAAACCAATAAAAAACTAAAAAGAAAAAAAGGAAAAAACTAATAAATGACGACACTCAAAGAGAAAGCGACCAGGACAAAAGGAATGTTCGATTAGCAATCAACAAAGCACCGGGACACAGGGAGTATAAATGACGACCAGGACATAAGTAAAAAAAAAAACTATCTATATATATAAAAATAAGTTGTCAAACTAAAAAAAGGCAAAAACTACAAAAAAAACTAAAAACTAATAAAAAAGCTAAAAAACTAAAAAAACTAAAAAAAAGGCAAAAACTCTAAAAAACTAAAAAAAACTAAAAAAGGTAAAAACTAAAAGAACTAAAAAAGAAAAAAATAAATGACGACACTCAAAGAGAAAGCGACCAGGACAAAAGGAATGTTCGATTAGCAATCAACAAAGCACCGGGACATAGGGAGTATAAATGACGACCAGGACATAAGTAAAAAAAAAATTAACAAAACTAAAAAGAAGGTAAAAACTACAAAAAAACTAAAAAGAAAAAAAAACTAAAAACTAATAAAAAAACTAAAAAATCTAAAAATCTAAATAAACTAAAAAAGAAAAAAAAAGGAAAAAAATAAAGGAGAAAAACAAAACTAAAAAACGAATGTATATACAGACCGGTACACCGGGATACAAATGACGACCGGGACACAGGGAATATAAATGACGACCGGGACACAGGGACACAACTACAACGGGGACACCGGGGGAAACAGGGGGATATAAATGACGACCGGGACAAAAAAACTAAAAAGAAAAAAAAACTAAAAACTAATAAAAAAACTAAAAAATCTAAAAATCTAAATAAGCTAAAAAAGAAAAAAAAGGAAAAAAATAAAGGAGAAAAACAAAACTAAAAAACGAATGTATATACAGACCGGGACACCGGGATACAAATGACGACCGGGACACAGGGAATATAAATGACGACCGGGACACAGGGACACAACTACAACGGGGACACCGGAGGAAACAGGGGGATGTAAATGACGACCGGGACACCGGGACAGGGAATGGTCGATTAGCAATCACCATCAACAAAGCTCAAGGGCAATCATTAGAATCATGAGGTATAGATCTGAATACAGATTGTTTTCCCATGGACCATTATATGTTGCATGTTCAAGAGTCGGTAAACCTGACAATCTATTTATATGCAAAGACAATGGGACAGCAAAGAATGTTGTATATTCGCAAGTTTTACGTAGTTAAAACCATATATATATATATATCTATCTATATTCACAGGTGGGACATAGGGACACAACTACAATGGCGCGTAACTATTATGGCGCGTAACGACTTACGCGCGCGGGGGGGCTTGGGGGGGCGCGAAGCGCCCCCACCAACTAGGTGTTGGGGTGGCGCGAAGCGCCACCCCAACAGCTAGTATATATATATATATATATATATATATATTATATATATATATATATATATATATATATATATATATACACTTTTATAATATACTTTAGTATATATACTTTAAATATATACCTTATATGTTATACCTAATGCTTAAAGGATGGTGGAAATGTAATCCAATTCGATGAATTGTTTATGTGGAAACTTAATCAACCATCTATGTTTCAAAAAATTAGAAATAAAATTAGAAAAAAGTTAGAAATTAGAAACAGAAGGAAATTAAATTTTTTAATGGAAAAGAACTGTATATGCAGTTTTTGATATTAGCAGGCATTTGGTATTAGCATTTAAAAAAAAAAAGAAAAGAAAAAGAAACGCTGATGAAAAACCAGCGAAAAGTAAGATACAAACATATGACATCAAACAGCTTAAGAAGAAGTAGGAACGCCGACAAAATGTAATATTGCCCTATAACCTTCATACTTTTTTAAACAACCAGAAGAAAATCTTTTAAAAACCGTGATTTTCAGCCGTGAAATAACCTGATATGGGTCAAGGGGCAAATTTTGATGTTGTTCGTACTTTAAGTTTATAAGTGTGTTTTAGAATGCTCTTTGCCAGTTTGGAATTTGAAAAAAAAATTCAATGTTCTGTGGCAAAGAGTTCGTGAGCATGTTTTTTAATCCTTATTTTTAGTTAAAATCCTGATGGTTTAGCAAATTAAACTGTCAGTCAAAGGCTTTCAAGCTAAAATCCTTGTTTTAGGAAATATCCTCATGGTTCAACAAATGAATCAGCAAATCAAAAGCTTTTAAAATCTCAAACAAAATAAAATAAATATTGTAATGGGTCAGTTTGACTTCTGTGAAGATGACTTTTGAAACAAGTATTGTGAATCTAGTGGAAAAAATGAGAAATATTGTGATCGTGTTAAAACTGTTTTTGTTGGTTTCCTATTCAGCATTTAAAGAAGAGGGGTGGAAGGGGGAGTAATTAAAGTGATGACAAAATGTAGTGAAATTATTCAAAAGGTATTGAAGCTGATCGGGAGGCTGGGTTGAGAAAGAGAAGTTCTCCTTCCCTACACACGGCCGGATTTAAAACTTTGACGCTTCTAGGCCCAAGCGTTTTTGCCGCTCCTTTTTTGCGAGATTTTCGGGGAAGTCCCTGTAAATTTGGGAAGAGTGGAATCACTGAAATAAACGATACTGATGAGCCAAAAGTAATGAAAGAAAGTGGAGATACTTATCTAATAGCTGCCGCTCTTGGGACACATCTGACAGTTTATAGGTGACCATGGAATTTCTGTGTTGTTTTAAAATTACTTTTAAGTGAATAGGTTCAGCTGGCACTTTGACGATAAATGACATTGGTCCAGTTTTTGTTAAGAAAAAATCACTCAATGATAATTTATTGTGCCTCAAAGCAATGTGTTGTTTTAACTCTTTTAAAATTCCTGTGTTGTTTTAAAATCACTTTTCAGTAAATAGGTACAGCGGTGGCGGAATACACCTGGCACTTTGAAATCACATTAGTCCAGTTTTTTTTTTTTTTTTAAATCACTTGGTGATAATTTATTGCCCCCCAAAGCATTATGTACCCCTAGGCACGACCCTATTGATAAATCCAAGAATGTCCCTAGACAAGTTCCTTTTCTGACTTTTTATTTTTTATGCAACTTGTTTCGATTTAAGCTGCAACACTTTTTAAAGACTACTTACCATTTTTAAAGTGCATAATGTCTCAGTTGTAGATCCGATCCATCCAATTAATCCAGTGAAGAAAAGTAAAAAGCCAAGTGCCATTACGGTATACGAAAATACCTGAAAGATAACGAAAGGATGTTAAGACTAATTACCGAAATACTTATCCATTAATAATATTCCTATGCCAAGAAATCGCAAATAGCAATCCTGATTTTAGTGGATTTTTATCCATATTGCTTTTTCATCATTTCTGAAAAAAGCGCTCTCGTCGAATTTTTTTGCTTTGCTATCTTTTCTTTCTTATTCAAAGAAAAGTTCTACGGATGAAGGATGACAGATTACCAAAGATTGTCCTTTTTGGCCAACTGTCTGGGGCTACACGGAAAGCAGGTCGCCCTTGTCAGGGTTGGGAGGATGTCATAAATAAAGATTTAAAGGAAATGGAAACTTCCTGGGAGGGTGTAAAGAGGGAGGCTTTAAATAGATTAGGTTGGAGGAGGAGCGTGCGTAGCTGTGTTGGCCTCAGGTGGCTTGGTGCTGCAGTGAGTTATTAGTAGTAGTAGTAGTAGTAGTATTTTAATAAATAATTAATCAGCATTTAAATTACTATTATTATCATGTATGCACATGTGTCTGACTGTAGTCCTGACTGTACTGTAGTGTATGTGTGAACTGTAGTCCTGTGTTAAAAACCGATAAGAAAGAGGGGGTAGCCTCTGTGAATGAAATATTCAGTTCATAGCAAATTCATAATACTTGGCTACAAAGTGGGGAACTATGCTACAGATTTTTTTTTTCACGCACAAGCATGAAGAAAATGAATCCACTTATTTCTTAGGCCATGACTTTCAATTTTGTATTGGTGAGGGATTCTTCAGACAAATCTTCGGGGGAATTCCTATGCGTTCAAATATAGTTACAAGAAACTAACAATATCGTATTTGATTCATGCAAAAAGAAGAAATTAACCAATGACTGAATTTGAGAATACGGCATATTTCTTATAATAACCCGTCATAACTAAAAATTAACAAAAAAGGGAAATGTCTTATGCATTGTAAAAGATTAGCACCATCTGAGGCATATATTTTTGTTTCTTTTCTTTAGTCAGGGTTTCAAAGAAGCTAGTAAATGATCTTTGTTGACTTTGAAAAAAAATACCGTAGAATATAAATTAATTTCATAAACTGTGATTGAGCTATTCCTGTAGCAACAATTTCTCGCATTTTCGATTGAAATAAGAAAGAAACAGATGTGACGAATGGCTAATTTAATACCTTGTTAGGATATCCCCAAACAACCTAAAAAGTACTACTCTTTATAATTTTATCCGACTTAGCTGACTTATCATGGCATCTAAGCCGATATTATTTGTTTCTTGGAGAAATGCGACCTCGAATTTTTTCAATCTTTTTATGTTATCGAATTTCTAAGAAATTCTTTTTTCCAATAAAATTTGAAAATGCTCATAAAATTTTTTTTTTCAAGAGTTGAAATTGATCTATACCAGATTAAAAATTGGTTTCTACGAAAATATTTGATACTTTAAGAAAAAGATGGCCTATTTGTCAAATTTGATTGATACACTTTAATTTCATCAAGAGAATTTTAGAACTATGTACTATTTTGATATATAAAAGGAAGAGATACAAGTATTTATTTTTAGGAACGCCCAGGTGCAAATATCGAGTGGCCTCTGCCCTCTCCATGTGTCTTTTCACTCTTAAAAGACAACTCATCAAAGCACAAAGTTACCTGGGGCTGAAAAATCTGCACACGCTCTTTCTCTTTTCTGCTCACAGCTCCACTTTTGAACTTCCTTCTTTTCATTTCCTTCTTCCTTTAAATCTTTCCTTGTGACCTCTTCCCGCACCGTTTGATGGTGTCTCGTTCTTCATTGCACACCACCTGAATTTTCAAAAAAAAAATGGTTCGCCACCTACCTTCATCCATAACAAATGACCCAACTATCTTAAGTTTTCTTTCATTGAAGCCTAAGAAACTGGGATCGAACCAAATTCTTCCTTCATTACTGTAGCAGTGATCTTTACTTTTAACATTTAATTTAAAGTTTTTTAACATGATCTTTAATTTTTCTTAGCATCGCGTCAATTTTTTCTTTACAATAAATTGTAAACTTACAATAAAATGATTCTGAGTAGATTATTGTATCTAAAAAATCGTAGCAGTGTACAATTTCAGATAGCCTAATCTTGATCTTTTCTGTTCGTCCCTATAACTCTATGTAAATTTCCTCAAGTCACAACTATCTCCGTTGGTCTGTTTTACGGAGCCACATTGCTCTTTTTAGTAACAAGTGTGCGGCTAGAATTCTACTATCATCGCTTTTCCAACCTAAACAAGACTTGGAAGCTTTCTTATTTATGATGAGTCCCAGTCTCTGCCTATATGCCCCATTATTCATATAACTAAATAGACTTTATATCACCTAATTCCATGTTTTCCATGCCTGTAAGAGTTTCTGAAATTTCTAGCAAGTTCAGTGTCTAAATTCATTGATCGTAATACCCATATGTTAGCTGTCTTTAAATTTCATAATGTTCTTGTCACAATTTGTATATTTTTCAAATAAAATAAAAACTAAATAAAGCGTTAGGGCCTTAGCAAAAAATGCTAGGATCTCCTGTTCAATGTAGGTTTAGTTCTATCCTCTGCAAATTTCATTGCATATCACTGCATGTCGCTGAGTAGAACAATGCATTCCTATCAACAAAAGTCGATACCCTGCATAAGAAATTCCGGCTTACTACATCTGACTAATTATGTGATATTTCTGCAAATATTATATTACGATGCAAAACCAACTCATAATAGAATGACAATTCAAGGACTGTTTCATGCCAAGAGTTCAAAAAAGACGACAAAACGAAACCAGAAGGACTGTCCATTAAAAATCCTCTGTAATGTCGTGTCATTAAAAAGGTTATAATTTATGCAAGGGTCACTCCTCACAGCCAACCCAAAGATCATGAACAATTTATAAGAATGGAAACTGGTGCTAATATTGAAAAGAAAAATCCCCAACGCCATCTAGAGTTTGACAACCTAATTGCTGCATACTCGTTTTTTGGAGGTGCTTTGAAATGCAATACAGAGGGAAGGGGGCGAAAAAAGTAGAATTCTGTCCCTAATAGACCTTCTAGACTAAATTCAGCCTACTTTACCAGCCAAAATTTGTCCAAGTCAACCCACGCCTACTTCTCTGTACATTATTGTGACTTAAAATAACCCTTGAAAATAAAAATGCGGGTTGATTAACACTAATCGGGAAATTTAAATTTTAATCCATTTTCGCTATACATTGGTGATATTTACGTCTAATTCTCTTTTAAATTTTCTTCTTTTTTAATAAAGCCACCAGACGCCATAGCGCATGTCGTGCTACTAGTTTTCAATTCCTATTTGTCGATGCTAAATGACCGACGACCCAACTCATAGAAGTTCCTCGTTTTCTTTAGGCCACCCTGTAACGCTGTTTGTGGTCATGATTCTTGTTAAGCAAGCGTGTGAAAGTTTCACCCTGACGCTACAATAAGGTTACGCAGACAGGGTCATCTTTCTGGGGATAGAGACAAAAATAGAAGCTTGAGAAAGAAAAGATCCCCACAAAAATTTTATTGCGCTGGGTCAGATCCAGTCTTTTTTGCTTCCTATATTATTTGTCTGTTTAAATTGTTTTGAAGAATTTACCACTCACCCACGGAATAAATTCTTATATGTGTGCCTGTCATTTTGAGTAAAACCAATACCTACATTTTATGAAAATCAGTTCTACCCCACGCACATAATAGTTGATAATTTCATAAAAAAAAGTCCGTAAATTTTTTAATGCAATGTGTTTTTTCTTGGTTTGAAGATAACGCCTGTACCGAGGGGTCGATCTCTCTCTCTCTCTCTCTCCAAAATCATGTACACCAGTTGGCGCTTTCCAAATGCCACGGAACTGTGCCGAGAGTTTTGGGAAGTGTTACTGTCAAGCATTTTGGGGACTATTGCCAAGTGTGCCGGAACTGCGCCAAGCGTGATTCAACTATATGGCAAATATGGCGTTCCGGGATGTTTACTAAGCGGTGAGAACTCCGCGCCCCCTCAGCTTGTACAATAGAAACAGGACCTTGAAATAGCAAAATATCGTTTTGAGAACCTTGCATCAGCACTAATTTGTTCCCAAACGTCTACTAATCTTATCCCTTTACATTTTCCTTCAAATATCTTACAGAAAGGGAAATTGCTGTTCGAAATTTCCGTCTTTTAAGCTTCCACAGTTTCCAAAAAATGATACGTTAAATCTTTACTCTGATTGGTTAATCGTAAAATTTACGCACAAAAGTCGAACACTGTTGAACTCAACAATCGTGAACGAGATAAATTATTGGGGCTGTAATGTTCGTAATTTGGGATTTATTCACAAACATGACTGTATTGTGGTACGGCTAGTAGCGCGCAACAAGAAAGTAGTAGAGGAGTTTCAGTTCCGATGACAACACCCTTTCCAGATTTTTTATGGCAGGTTTTTTTTATGTCGGTCTGCCTGTCGGTCTGTCTGTCGGTCCAGGTTTTGCTACTTTAGGCACTTCCAGGTAAGCTAGGACGATGAAATTTGGCAAACGCATCAGGGACCGGACCAGATTAAATTAGAAATAGTCGTTTCCCCGATTTGACCATCTGGGGGGGGGGAGTGGGAGGCCCGTTAATTCGGAAAAAATAGAAAAAATGAAATATTTTTAACTTATGAGCGGGTGATGGGATCTTAATGAAATTTGATGTTTGGAATGATATTGTGTCTCAGAGCTCTTATTTTAAATCCCGACTGGATCTGATGACATTGGGGGGAGTTGGAGAGGGGAAACCTAAAATCTTGGAAAACACTTAGAGTGGAGGGATCGGGATGAAACTTGATGGTAAAAATAAGCACAAGTCCCAGATACATGATTGACATAATCGGAACGGATCCGCTTTCTTTGGGGTAGTTGGGGGGGGGGGGGTAATTCTAAAAATTAGAAAAAATGAGGTATTTTTAACTTACGAACGGGTGATCGGATCTCAATGAAATTTGATATTTGGAAGGATATCGTGTCTCAGAGCTCTTATTTTAAATCCCGACCGGATCTGGTGACATTGGAGGGAGTTGGGAGGGGGAAACCTAAAACTTGGAAAACACTTAGTGGAGGGATCGGGATGAAACTTGGTGGGAAAAATAAGCACAAGTCCTAGATACATGATTGACATAACCGGAACGGATCTGCTCTCTTTGGGGTAGTTAGGGGAGGGGTTAATTCTGAAAAATTAGAAAAAATGAGGTATTTTTAACTTACGAACGGGTGATTGGATCTCAATGAAATTTGATATTTAGAAGGATATCGTGTCTCAAAGCTCTTTTTTTAAATCCTGACCGGATCTGGTGACATTGGAGGAAGTGTGGGGTGGGGGAACCTAAAATCATGGGAAACGCTTAGATTGGAGGGATCGGGATGAAACTTGGTGGGGAAAATAAGCAGAAGTCTTACATACGTGATTTACATAATTGGAACGGATCCGCTCTATTGGGGGGGGGGTTAATTCTGAAAAATAAGAAAAATGACGTATTTTTAACTTACGAAGGAGTGATCGGATCTTCATGAAACTTCATATTTAGAAGGAACTCGTAACTCAGATCTCTTATTTTAAATCTTAACCGGGTCAAGCGTAATTGGAGGGGGGCAGTTGGGGGGACCGGAAATCTTAGAAAAAACTTAAAGCGGTGAAACCAGGATGAAATCAGAATAGAAACCTGTCTAAGATACGTGACTGACACAACCAGACCGGATCTGCTCTCTTTGGTGGAATTGGGAGGGGGGTAATTTTGAAAATTGAGGTATTTGTAACTTACGAAAGGGTTACCAGATCTTAATGAAATTGGATATATAGAAGGATCGTGTGCTTTAAAGTTCTAATTTTATATTCCGACCAGATCCTATGACATTGGGGGGACTTGGAGGGGGAAATTGGAATTCTTGGAAAACGTGAAAATTGGGGTATTTTTATCTTACGAATAGATGATCGGATCTTGATGAAATTTGATTTTTAGAAGGAATTCATGTCTCAGAGCTCTTATTTCAAATACCGGCCAGATCTTTTGACATTGGGGGGAGTTGGAGGGGGAAATCTTGGAAAAACACTTGGAGTGGAGGAATCGGGATGAAGGTTGGTGGATAGAATAAAAAAATGTCCTTGATACGTGATTGACAAAATCGTACTGGATTCGCTCTCTTTGGAGGAGTTGGGGGGAGGGTTTCAGTGATTTGGCGAGTTTGGTTCTTCTGGACGTGCTAAGACGATGAAAATTGGTAAGCGTGTCAGGGAGCTGCACAATTTGACTTAATAAAGTTGTTATCCCAGATTCAACCATCTGGAGGGCTACAGGGAGAGGAAAATTTTGAAAAAACTAGGTATTTATAACTTACGAATGGGTGATCGAATCTTAATGAATTTTGATATTTAGAAGGACATCGTGACTCAGAGCTCTTATTTTAAATCCTGACCGACATTAAGCCTCTTATTTTCCTTTTTAAATCAATCTATTGATTCATAGAATTTTGTTAGAGCTCATACCATATGATCTCTTGGCTCTTAGCTCTTCTCGCCTCGTCACAAGTGCCATATGAGCTCTTAGCTCTTGTTCTGTATTCCATGTGTTTTTTGTGCACTTATCTTTCATTCTTACTTTTTTCCCACATTCCTCCCATTTTCTGTATTCTATTTTCCTGTGTTTATTTCTGTGTTCCCTTATTTTTGCTAGTAGAAGTAGAACTCACTTTTTCAAGTTGAAGTAACTTCTCCCGTGCTTCAAATAGAGTTTGGGAAGAAATCTAAAGAAAAAAAATGGGGAATAAAACAGAAATACCTTCCAAATAAACAATAATATGAGTCATTGTCGTTCAGTTTTAAACATGGGATCGATAACTGGTCAGTGGAATCATTTGTGCATTGATTCTTCCGTAACGTCTCACTGACTTTGATGCCCAACTTGACCTGTCTTTGTCTAGCTCGCATCAAACAATTAATAAATATGGAACAACCAGGTGTGCAAAATAGACCAATAATAAATAATACTTGTTGGCTGCTAAAGCCAGGTTGGAATTAGTTACTAGGGTCAGGCGTCTTGAAGAAAGCCTTGAGGGGAAAACAAGTGTTATTGACACGTGAAATTACGTAAACAAGGAACTGGTTGCTATGGCTTTGGCATATGTAAACAATCAACTATTACATAACAACCAGGTGCACGTAATAGATCAATAATCAGTAATACTTGCTGGGTACTAGGGCGTAGTGACTTGTCTGATACACTTTCCCCTATGGCAACGGAAATATGTAGACATTAGACGTTATTAATAATGTTGTTTGAATTTCCACAAGTAAATATTTGACTACCGTCTTGAAACATCTTAAGAACGTCTTGAAGAAAATTTTCTCAAAAAACGTCTTGAAATGCCTAGAAACGTCTTGAAAAATGTTTTGAAGGCTTTCAAGGCCCAAATGATTTAAGGCCCATCTCAAAGACATCGATCTTCTCTAAAGTCCTGAAAGGAATTGTTTTCAAATGACTCTTAGAAGATATTGGCGATCCGCTTAATCCGCCCATCTCAAAGACATTGATCTTCTCTAAAGTCCTGGAAGGAATTGTTTTCAAATGACTCTTAGAAGATATTGGCGATCCGCTTAATCCTCGTCAATACGGCTTCCGTTCAGGCCACAATACTGTGCTCTACCTGGTTCGCCTCATTAGAGACATCCTGGAGCCATTAGGAGCCGAGACATCTGGAGAAAGACGGCACTTATATTGACTGCATCATCGTGAACTCCGTGAAAGTGTTTGACTTGCTCGACCACACAGTTGGTATCAACGAGGCAACATCTCTTAATGCAAGGCAAATCGTCTTACGAATGGTTCGCAGTTTTTTTGACGAACCGAAAACAGAATGTTCAACTTCAAAATGGCGAAGTATCTGAACTCAGGGAGCTGACATGCGGTGCGGCACAAGGGTGGAAGCTAGACCCTTTAGTTTTTCTCATAGTAATCAAAAAGCTTCTGCGCGAAAGCACTGAACGCTACAGATGACCTCTCCACTCTCCTCCCCAGACTACTTCACAGAACATACAGCAAGATTCGTTCCTTACAGCAATGCAAAAGATCGAAGAAGAAGCAAACCAAGTAAAGCTCACATTCAGCCAGGAGAAAACTCTCTTATTCAGGGTTAACTTCCTTAAACAGCCAGTTCCAGACCCGCCATGCAATGAGCCGAAATCTATAAAATTGGTGAAGATTCTAGGTGTCCACCTGGACTCTGACCTCAAATGGAACACCCACGTATCATATATTGTCTCTAAAATCGCCTACCTCTTAACATCTTTCGCCTACCTTCGCCGTTTTGGCTTGACAATTCAGATCATGGTTGTATGCTACAAATCTTACATTAGACCGAACACAGAATGTGCTTGCCCAGTGCGGCACAGCGCACGGATCATCAACCAAAGCGACAAAACATAAAGATTGCAGAAAAGGGCCTGCAAAATAATATTGTGGGTGATTATGGTGACTACGAGACTAGCATCAAAGTTCTAAAGCTGGAGTCCCTTAAAGAGAGAAGGCATAAATTGGTTGTGGACTTCGGTCGAAAAATCCCTGACTTGGAAACACACCGTGATCTTCTTCCGGCTTTTGAGACACGCCAAACTCAACATTCCACTAGGCTCAGAGAGAGAACAAAAAACGATGCAAAGCTGGAACAACCACCGATCCACTCATCAGAGCGGTAACTGAAGTCATTTGGTCCGTACTTCGTAAATCATTATAATGGTGACTTGAAAAATAATTCTTAATAAACTATATGTAAATAATTTAATTTTGTAAGTGTTTTAAATCGTTTTTGACCTCCGCTGTTTTCTTTGTAATTGACAAGATTATTAAGGCAAAATAAAGTGAATTGTCTTCAAGGCAAAAATGTGTTATTGTATAATGTCTTCAAGGAAAAATGTGTTAAAAGTGTCTTGAAACGTCTTGAAAAATGTCTTGAAGTGAAAAAAGAGTAAAATTGCTACTATTCAATTTTTTGAAAATAAAAATGTTTCGAAATCGAAAAATGTTTTTTCTTGTTAAATGTATTACTAGATTACCACTCCTCACTTTAGGGGATCAATTTTTTTACAGCCGGGGGTTCCTCACTTGATTAGCGGGCCTGAAAAAAGATGTCTTGAAGAAAGTTTGAATTGTTCTTAAATATTTGAATAGGTAAACAATTAACTTTTACGTAACATCCTTGAAAAAATTTTTAAGAAAAACTCCCACCTTAGTATTACGTAACAACCTGGTGTACATAATCAATAATACTGGCTGTTTGCAAGGACCCGGAACTGGTTGCTAGGACGCTGGGATCGGAACTGGAAACCCTCCACTACTCTAGAAGTTCTTATATATATAGGTTTTTATCCATCTGTTGAGGAAAATTTATTTAACCTCAACAGAATGACATGATTGGTACAAGAGACTGACATGACCAGGATAAATATTTTTTTTTTCCTTATTTGGATAGCAATTATTGTCTAATTCAGGTTCTATGAAGTTTTCACTATATTTATTTTCTTGTTAAATGTTTTACTAGATTACCACTCCTCACTTTAGGGGATCAATTTTTTTACAGCCGGGGGTTCCTCACTTGATTAGCGGGCCTGAAAAAAGATGTCTTGAAGAAAGTTTGAATCAGGATTCTCACCTTTGTTTCAGCGACAAATTCACTTCCTACGGTTGTTGCGAGCACCCATGCCATGTAACTCAGAATAATGCAAGCAACAATCTGAAAAAAAAAAACAAAAATAAATTGAAATCTTTTTGCAAAATATGTAGTCCCTCATATGGGACTTATTTTAGGGAGCTCGAAATTTTAGGCAGTAGAAATGTATAAGAAAATTAGACAGAATAGACGACATATACAGTTAATGTAAGATTATTACATGAAAATGGGGCCACCCTTCATTTAACTGTTAAAATGACGAAATCAACGAAAAACTTCATATTTTCATTGTGTTATATATCTATAAATGGAAATTTTCCATATTTGAAAACGTCCATTGAAATTATACAGGTCCCACGAAGTCTTTCCTTGATTTCTTTTACCAGCTGACTAACATCCATCACATCAGCTTTTTAAATATATTCTACAAAGGTTTGATAAGAAAAGATCTACACTTGCTAAAAACTGAAATGCTGCGCAATTAACTTTTTGGTTTTTGATTAGCTAGCCAAAGAGCTCATTTACAAAAATTAAAAAACATATTGCAATTGAGTAATAATCATAAATACAAAAAACCAGCATACATATCTCTTTCTAATGATTACTAATTTGTTGACAAACATTCCTAAATGTTGTATTACATGGCCCCTTTAGATTTCTGGATATTTAGAAATATGAAGTAGTCTCCATCAGTGGCGGTTTAAGGCCTGGAGGGGGGAATAGTATCCCCTCTTTACGTCCTACAACGGCCCTCTCAGGGTGTACCTTTGGAGTTACCAATCCCTCGTATCCTCTTTCTACGTTTTAGGACAGGCCTATCAGCTGTACTAGTGGAGTTATCAATCCCTCGCGTCTGGTCTTCGATATAAGAAGAGTTTGACATAGACAATTTGAAATGGTTTCTACGTAAATTTGAGAGGTTATTAGGAAACGATTGCATCAAGCGAATATTTTTGTAAAGGGGTATAGGACAATAGGTTGCTAAATTGGTTAAAAATTTTCAGACTTAAATCAAGGATTTGTCTTGAAACTGGCCTGTTCTAAGTAAATATTTGATATTACATGCTAGAAACAAGGTTGAACCAAGGAATCTACCCCGAAAAACCTTCCTTGATTTTGAAAACTGAAGGGATTTTTAACATGTTCATATTAGAATTGGACGTGATATTCTGGGAATGAGGTTGACATAGACATTTTGAAATGATTTCTACGTAAATTTGACAGGTTATTAGCAAATGGTTTGGTCAAGGGAATATTTTTGGAAGGGGGTCATGGAACAAAAGGTTTTTAAATTAGTAAAAATTTGAGACTTAAATCAAGAATTATATTGTAACTGTCCTGTATTTAAAGAAACTTTTGATGTTACATGCTAGAAAGAAACCTGAATCAAAGAATATGTCCTGAGAAACCCTACTTGATTTTAAAATTTGAAGGGATTATTAACAGGTTCATATTAGATTTGGACAGGGTGTATTGGTAGAGGTTAACATAGTCAATTGAAATGATTTATTAACAAATGGTCTTGTCAATGGTACATCATTTGAAGGGGTCATAGGACAGTGGGATGTTAAATAGAGAAAAAATAGGCAACTCAAATCAAGGATTTGTCATGTATCTCGCTTACTTTACGGAAATCTTTAATATTACATTCTAGAAGTAAGCTAGAATCAAGGATTGTACCCTAATAAACCTATCTTGCTTTTAAATTTGATGAAATTATTAACAGATTCATATGAAAATTGGACATGGTATACTACTAATGAGATTGATATAGGCCATTGAAATGATTTACACGTAAATTTGACAGGTTATTAGCAAACAGTTTTGTCAAGTGAATATTTTTTGAGGGGGAACCACAGGACAATAGATTGCAATATCGGTAAAAATTGCAGACTTAAATTAAAGATTTACTTGCAATTGGCTTGTTTTAAGGAAATGTTTGATGTTACATGCTAGGAACAATGAATGTACCCTGAGAAATCTTCCTTAATTTTGCAAATTGAAGGAATTTTTTGAACATATTCATATTAGAATTGGCCACGGTATTGGTTGGCAATGAGATTGACATGGACAATTTCCAATAATTTCTATGTAAATTTGAGAGGTTATTGGCAAATGGTTCAGGCAAGTGAATATTTTTTGAAGGGGGCCATAGGACCAAAGGCTGTTGACTTAGTAAAGATTTCAGACCTAAATCGAGGATTTGTGTTGCAACTGGTCTGTTTTAAGGAAATGTTTGATGTTATATGCTAGAAACAAGGGTGAATCACGGATTGTATTATGAGAAACCTTCCTTAATTTTTAAATTTGAAGGTATTATTAAAAGGTTTATATTAGAAACGGATATGGTATACTTGTAATGAACTTAATATAGGCTATTTAAATGAATTATACGTGAGTTTCACAGGTTATTAACAAACCGTTCTGTCAAGTGAATATTTTTGGAAGGGGAACTGTATGACAATAGGTTGTTAAATTGGTAAAAATTGTAGACTTAAATCTAGAATTTGTCTTATAACTGCCTTGTTTTAAGGAAATGTTTGATGTTACATGCTTTTGAAAATTGAAGGGATTCTTAACATAATCATACTAGAGGACATGGTATGGCGGTAGTGAGGTTGACAAGAACAATCTGAAATTATTCCTACGGCAATTTGAGGGGTTATTAGCAAATGGCTCTGTAAAGTGAATATTTTTGGAAGGGGGCCATAGAACAACACGTTGTTAAATTGGTAAAAATTTTAGACTTATATTAAGAATTTGTCTTGCAACTGGCTAGTTCTAAGGAAATATATGATGTTACATGCTAGAAACAAGGTTGAATCGTGGAATGTATCCTGAGAAATCTTCCTTGATTTGGATAATTGAAGGAATTTTTAACAGGTTCATATTAGAATTGGACTTTTTACTCACCTTTGTATAAATCTTCCCCCAGATTGTGATGCCTAAAAACAAATTATAAGGCCTATATACCCTCTTAAGGCCTTATCCAGATTTTTCTTCGGGGGGGGGGGAGGGGTTACGCACGATTTTTTGGGGGGTTGGGTTACACGAAAAAAAACGCAAAAAAAAATGTTTATATCCATTTTCATTACATTTTAACGAGTCAGGCAAACATTTCAGAGGAGAGGGGGTTAAAAAGTTTTAGAAAGCCATTTTGTTTAACATAGTTCAAAGGTTCAATAAATATGGTTTTGATGATGATAAAATCCTCTATAGTCCCTATGGAAGGACTTTACGTGGTATTGGGCGTATCAGTATCGCAAGTATCGTAGCGAATCACAGCCCTTAGTGACCAAAAGTTAAAAAACGCGTACAGAAATAATCTACCAAGTAAAATAAATTGCGATCTGACACTGATTCACGAATGTTAACTATTATTTCGGTTCGTCTTAAAATTAAAAGTTTATTGCGAAAAGAAATTTATGGTGATTTCAAAAAAAAAGCCTAAAACCCCTTAAAAATGGCGTCGAATCGAAATGAAAATCACACCATTGGAATCAGCATGATCGAAAACCTTGAATAAGGAAATTACGATCCCCCTCCTTGAACAACAAGGAAAATCACTTTTTTGCATGGGTAGAACTTTTGCATGTGTCTCTCGTTTTTTTTTTTTTTTTTTTTTTTTTTTCACCAGGGCTAGCGAATGACCAGAACATCATAAAGAGATGTTTAATGGCTTATTTGAACGGAAAATAAATTTTTAAGTGCCTTTTTAAGTGACCGAAAAGATTGGAGGGCAACCTTCCTAAATACCCCCTCCCCCAAAGTCGTCCTATGAAAATTTCGAGATAGCAATTTTGTTTAACATAGTTCAAAGGTCGAATGACTATGGTTTTGATGATGATGTACCCTCCATAGTCCCTGGGGAAGGGATGTATGTGGTATCAGGCGTATCGGTGTCGCACGTATCGGTAGCAAACCACAGCTCATAGTAGACATAAGCTAAAAATCGTATTTAAAGAAAAATTTTCCTAGTGAAGAAAAATTGCCATCTAACACTAATTCACGCATATTAACTATCGATTACCGTCGGTTCGTCTATATCGGTTCGTCTTAAAAGTTAAAGTATATTGCGAAAAGAAATTTATGGTGGTTTAAAAAAAAATCCTAAAACCCCTAAAAAATGGGGTCAGATTGAAATGAAATTGTACCATTGGAATCAGCATTGTTGAAAAACATGACTATAGAATTACAGTCACCCTCTTTGAGCAATAAGGAAAATCACTTTTTTGTATGGGTAGTACTGATCTGTCTCCCATTTTTTCTTTTTTTTTACCAGGGCTAACGGATAACCAGATTAAATTCTCTAATGCCTTTTTTAGTGACCGAAAAGACTGGAGGGCAACTAGCTCTTGCTCCCGAAAGGCCCCCTCCCCCCAAAGCCGTTCTATAAAAATTTTGAGACAGCCATTTTGTTTAACATAGTTCAAAGGTCCAATAAATATGGATTTGATGATTAAATGACCCTACGTAGTCCCTGGGGAAAAGCTGGACATGGTATCGGGTGTATCGGTATCTCACGTCTTGTTAGCGAACCACAGCCCATAGTAACTCAAAGTTAAAAACGCGTTTAACATCAGATGTAAAAAAAATAACATCTGACATTGATTCACGAATGGTATTTATTATTTCAGGCTCTCGTATTGGTCCTTTCATAACCAAAACGAGAGCCAGTCAATGAACTTGGCCATTGTGCACATTTGATACCAAATAAACGTAAAAAAATAAGGCAACAATCTTAAAATGGATTGCTGCTTTATCTTAAAAAAAATTGATCTTAAAAGGGATTGACCATATTTCTATTCTGTAAAAAGTGTCCTTAATTGGTTTGCTTTTACTGTACAAAAACTCCTGAAGTGCCTTAGGTGTTAAACACCTTTGGTCCTCAGTTTTATAGATTATGAGCCAGCGTTCGATTCTGTTGACAGAAGAGCTTTAGCAAAGGTCTTATCCTTGTATGGTATACCAGACGAATAAACTAAAGTGATTAGTACTATGTACGAGAATAACACTGCTGCGGTTAAGGTAGGAAATGAGGTTAGCAGCTGGTTTTGTATTAAATCAGGATTTAAGCAGGGTTCGGTTCTACCCCCTTTATATGGATCATTTTGATGGACTTTGCCTTAAGGAGACAGGAAAAACAATGGGAGACCACAGAATAAAATGGAGAGGGAAAACTCCTCAGGACTTAGATTATGCTGATGATTTAATCATCCTAGATGAAAGTTTGAGCGAAATGAATGAGCTTTGCGAGTTCAGGGTGCTAGAATAGATTTGAAAATTAATATTAAGAAGAATAAGTCACTAAGGCTAAGAATACGTGAAGATGAAAAGGTGACGTTGGGTAACGAAAAGATCTATCAGGTGGACAGCTTCACTTACCTTGGTAGTATTATTAGCAAAGACGTTGGGAGCAGTGAAAATGTTAATAGCATAACAGCCAAGGCTCAGGGCGTTTTGTCACAGTTAAGAAAAAGTTTGGAAGAACAGGAAGATAAGTCTGCAAACCAAGATTAGAATGTTGGAAGGTACAGTGATGACAATGGTCAAATATGGCTCTGAATCATGGGCGCTTTTAAAAGCGGATGAAGACTTAATAGATTTTTTCCAAAGAAATTGCCTACGGATTGTTCTGGGTTTCCGGCTGGCTGACCGTATTTCAAACAGTAGCCTGTGCGAAAAATGTGGTTCTATCCCACTTTCTAGGGCTATAATGAAAACAAGGTCGAGATGGCTATAGCGCGCTCTGTGGATAAAGGATGACAGGTTGCCGAAGATTGTCCTTTTCAGCCGACCGTCTAGGGCTAAGTGGAAGGCAGGTCATCCTCGTCTGGGTTGGGAAGGTGTCATAAAGAAAAATTTAAAAGAAACACGAACTTTCTGGGAGGGTGTAAAAAGGAAGGCTATGAATACATTGGGATAAAAGAGGAGCGTGTGTAGCTGTGTTGGCCTCAGGTGGCTTGGTGCTGCGATAAGTTGTTGTTAGTAGTAATAGTAGTAGTTTTCAGTTAAGCGCTAGTTACATATTGATAAAAAATTAAAGTATAAAAGTATAGGGTAACATATTTATTTGGTTTATTTGTACTATTTTTATTGGTAAATATTAGATAGGCTGTGAAGTAATAATTTTTGTTCGTTTTAAGTTTTAACTTCGCTCTTTACTTCCCTCGGAAAAACTTTGTTTGTTTTTTAATTAATGCATGGGTAGTACCAGAACATCACAGAGATGTTTAATGGCACATATGGCACATTTGAATGAAAATTAATTTTTGTCGTGCATTTCCTAAGTGACCAAAAAGATTGAAGGGCAACTAGCCCCTCTTGCCTAAAGGTTCCCTCCCCCAAAGTCCTCTTATAAAAGTTTTGAGATAGCCATTTTGTTTAAAATAGTTCAAAGATCCAATAAATATGGTTTTAATGATGATATGGCCCCTCCATAGTCCCTGAGGAAGGGCTCTACGTGGTGTCGGGTGTATCGGTATCATACCTATCAACAGCAAACCACAGCCCATGGTAACCAAAATTAAAAAATACGTTTTGAAAAATAATTGCCTAGTGAAAAAAATTGCCATCTGACACTGACTCAGGAATGGTAACTATTATTTCGGTTCGGTTCGAAGAAAAGTCTGAAACCTCTGGAAAACGGCGTCAGATCAAAATGAAAAGGGTACCAAAACATATATATTTTTGTAAAGCATGGAAAAGAAACTTTCTGTTTGTAACTGTCGAGGTTTTCTGCAGTTTCCTTTAGAGTTGTCTTATCTCCCCTAGATCGGTGATGATTAATTATAACAAAAATTGACTGAAAGTAACGAGTGGCGTAAGAACTTGAAACAAACAGAAATTATTTAGTGTAAATAAAAAAGATCATGGCAGTGTTGTTTTTACAATAAATTTTAATCAAAAACGAGCAAAAATTAATTTTAAAAAATGAAGTTTTTCCGAGGGAAGTAAAGAGCAAAGTTGAAACTTAAAACGAACAAAAAATATTACTTCATAACCTATCTAATATATATATATATATATATATATATATATATATATATATATATATATATATATATATATATATATATATATAACAATAGTAAAAATAAACCAACTAATTACGTTTCCCTATGCTTTTAGGATTATAGAAAACTAGCGCTTTACTGAAAACACAAAAGTCAAGTATACAAACAGGAATATTTATTTGAGAGTCAAAATTGAGTATGTAGCCTGACAACAATAAATGAATCTATAAAGCTTTTCATAGTCTTACACCAGTTGTGATACCAGTAACTTTAAGTATAAAATTAAGATTATCTTAAAAACTTAAGTGCAAAGTTAAATATATTTTTAATAGCCGCGACGTAAACGAACAGCATACAGAAATATTGGATTGATTTATCAGGTAGCATTTTGGTATCACCAGCTATAATACCAATAGTGTATTATACAGTCTAACATAATAGTGTATTATAGTGTGATATACAGTCTTAAATTGTAAGAAATAGGCTTTAGAATTACTTGAAATGAAGATTAAATAAGACATAATATGAACACAGGAAACGCAATTATTTCTCTCTGTACAACAGTAAATTTCAAGCTATGTTACAAATTCTAAAGCTAGTCTATAGTTCTAATACTATCAAGATAAATTTACGAACTTGTACACAAACTGGTCATGACATGTCCTTTCCAGAACCAAAACGAGAGCCAGTCATTGAACTGATTGAACTGAGCTCATTGTGCAGAAGTGATGCCAAATTAAACAAAAAAACAACAATCTAAGAATGCTTTATTTTTATACTGTTAATAGTTTCTTTAAATGGTTTACTCTTACCGAACAAAAACTCCTATATTATTTTGTGTATTCAGTAAAACGCTAGTTTTCCATAATCCTAAAAGCATAGAGAAATATAATTAGTTGGTTTATTTGTACTATTTTTGTTGATATATATTATATAGGATGTGAAGTAATAATTTTTGTTCGTTTTAAGTTTCAACTTCGCTTATTTCACTATTATACCGTCTAGCCGTTTATTATACCGCCTAGTATACCGTCATCTTCCAGATCCTCGGCAATTTTATCCATGACATCCATTTCACATCTGCTTAGTTCATATTTTAATGCTTTCTCCACTGTCTTTACATTCTTTTTGTTTTCATATGGTGTATCAATCAGGTAATTTTTGTGCAAGTCCTTCTCCTCTCTATTAAACAGAAAGCTTTTTCACTAATATTCCTAGCTGCAATCCTAACTCCCTTACCTAAGACACCAGCACCTTAAGAAATTTCACAAATTGTTTTTCTAAAATTATTCCAACCACCTTCCACATTGTCAAATCTTAAACTCTCAGGTTTACTATTCAACAGTTTCTGAAAAGTTTCTGTCAAATTCTCATCCTGGAGTCTACCAACATTATAACTTCCCGGGAGGTAGCTACCCTTCCGAAATTTCAGCTTTAAATTAACCCTAGACACTACTAGATGGCGATCTTTACTTTTAACATCAAAAACAGCACTCCTATATACCCTAGTATCTTGTATTGATCCTCCCGGTCTTCCGTTTAATGTAACATAATCAGTAAGGTTTGTTGTCTTACCATCACATGAATACCATGTTAACTTATGGACCATTTTATTACCAGACACCGTATTAGTTATAATTAGATCCTTATACCGACAAAATTGCAAAAGTCCGTAGCCATTATTGTTTTCTTTTCCTACACCAACTTTACTAAGGTTAGGCTACCATTTACCCCTATTTCTACCGACCTGTGCGTTAAGATCTCCCAGTAAAAACATCATATTTCGACCTGGGACCCTGTCTATTTGCTCCTGTAACTGTATGTAAAATTCATCCGTGTCACTAGTGTCTCCGTCAGTCGGTCCTACAGGGGCATATAGCCTACTGCTATAACTGATACCCTGAAATTTTCAGTCATAAAATGAGTAATTAGTATTCTATTATTAATACCTTCCTAGCCTAAAAAAGAAGTAGCAGCTTCCTTATTCATCATGATCCCTACTCCCTGTTTATGAACTCCATCATTCCTGCCTGAGCAAACAAGTTCTACATCACCTAATTTCATGCTTCCTACCCATGAGATATGAGTTTCTGAAACTCCTGATAAGTTCAGTTCGAATCGTCTGAATTCGTCAGTCAAAATATCAATGCGATAGTCATTTTTTAACGTCGTAACATTCCAAATTCCAATTTTTTTTATTTTTGATTATGATTCGTATCATCTTAGAAATGCCGATAAGCTAGTAAACGAGAAGAGAAATACAGTGAATGCAGCTCATGTGTTATGTGACATAGGATTATACCATTGTTATATACTGTTCCCCCTAATACTGTCTATTCCGGATAGCATTAGTGGCTCTGAATTGGTTTCATCATTTGAATCCCAAGACAAAGGGTTTCTCCTCAGTCGAGATGCAGGGTGGGTGCAGGTTCGATGTGGCTACTGTGTCACATTTTTTTGGTCTTTTGATTATGTGATTTAATTAAATACCTGAGCTAGTGCGCACAGGTCATTTGGTCTTCTAGAAGAGGTTATGTTTATATTTCATTGTTTTATTACTCTTGTGCATTATTGAAAATAAAGATGTCATTCAATTTGATTGCAAAAACTATAGTTTGAAAATAAAAATCAACCTATGTTGCAATATATTCAGTAATGGAGTTAAATGAAATTATTTCAAAGAACAATAATATAAGGTAAAAAATTGCTTATTTTATTTATGTAGTTTTTTTTTACCCACAAAAAACAGAAACAGTTTTGAAGTTTGTTCTTAGAATACGGTATTTATTTTTTTTAGTTTATTTTCATGCTTTGACTGAACACACATTCAAAGGACCAGACCTTCGGGCCTGGTCCCCACTCAAAAATTTCAAGATGTGTTAGATTTCGCCAGTAATTTATTGCATATTCTATGTGAATTGCTTTTTCTTGCTAGTTTCCAACCTACCCCTTCAAAATACATTTTTGCATACTCCTGACCAAACAGTTTAGACACCCGATAGCCGAAGTGTATACCTACTGCTTAAAGCGAGCAAACTTCACCAGGTTTATTGTAAGCCAGACCAATTTACGATTTAAGATGAGTATCAATTACCCTCAAGTTTTGCCCAAAATTATATATTACCACTTATTTTCTAGATGTAAAAAAATAACAATAGCTGATTCAAGGTCAACTAAAACAGCAGGGTCTATATTTTGAACTGATACAATTATTGTCTTTCCTTGATGAATAAAAAAACACAATAAAACCACTATCCTACTCTCTATTTCCAGAAAACATAAACAGAATAAAAGCGATTTGACACAATTAAATTCCGATCAGATAACATCTTCTTGTTCTAAGAATTCAGTTCAAAAATTTAATGCTGGGAGATATTCAATATCAAAACTGAGGTATCTATATATCGGGCTGAAAATTAATACCCGATATTAAAACGTAAATATCGATACGGGAAAAGATATTTGGAACTTTCTGTTTATTTCCAGTTTTTTCAACCATAGGAAAAGCCATTTTAACATATTACTCGTTACTATGTACTGTAAATTTGAAGTTCTAGGGAGGAGGCAGCTCCCCCTTCCCTTTCCCCCCTTTCCTTATCCCATGCCTTACTTCTTTTCTGCCAAAAAATAAAATAGCTTTAATTTAAAAAAACTAATAAACAAGCTGAGAAAAGTTGGACTAGCTCAGGGCAGAAGTTATGAAAAACTTCATCATAGAAGTAAATAAAAACAAAAAACAACAAATCAAGAGTCAGTGGACGCAAAAAGTTTTCAAAAACCAACATTTCCAGTACTTGTATATAGAGGCGCCATTTAGGAGGGGGGTAGGGGTGGGCAAATGCCCACCCCAAATTTTCCCGTGGGACCAAGCTTCCACCACAAAGGGCCCTTTGCCGGCCATAATAATTCATTACGTCCAACGTAATCCATTCTGTCCAATTGATTGGAAATTACTGCACGCCTATTAACCATTAACATATTAATGTTCCGACCCTTGGGGTCGGATCAGAATCCGCGACAAACAAGGGAAATTTCGTCGAGACGTGCAATCTTCTCGCAGAGTACTCTCCTACGCTCTTCAGCAAGCTGCAGAGATTGTACGGTCACTACACATCCCCTGAATACAAGAACGATCTTATTTCGGTGATCGGTTCCAGGCTTCAGCGCACGACAGTATAAGAATTAAAAAGCGCCAAAGACTTTGCAGTGTCGACGAAACGAAGGACAACTCGAAGAAAGAGCAGCTCGCCATTCTTCTTAGGTACTTCGACGAAGGATAAGTAAAAGAAAGACCGATCGGATGCTATCACATGAAGAGCCTGGATGCTGAAAGTCTAGCAAATTTCATTCATGACACAGTGATAAGAATTGGACTCGATTGGAACTACTGTGTCACACAGTGCTATGACAGAGCAAGCGCAACGAGTGGACTATTCTCCGGTGTTCAAGCTCGTTTGAGAGCGAAATCGCCACAGGCAATCTACATTCATTGCCATGCACAGAAGCAAAATTTGGTCATTACGAGCTGCGTTGAATCTGTCGGCACTGTTGGTTCTTTTTTCTCACTGGTCCAGACTCTATACACATTCATTTCCAACAACAACACTCGGCATCAGTTCTTTGTTGATGCCCAGAAAGCTGCCAAACTGCCAGTTTGGGAGCTGGAAAGAAGTGCTGCCACACGATGGTCTTACTGGTATCGATCTATATCGAAGGTTAGACTCCGATATGAATGCAGTTAGCTGTACTGTCCGCTATAAGCGAGGGAGCCGACGGCGAAGCACGGGCAGAGGCAGCTGGGCTCCAGAATAAGATGGAATCGTTCTTTGTTTTATCTTACTATTGCACTACATAGAAGCAATTATGCGAGCGACGACCTCGCTGTCTCAGCAGCTCCAGGCCGTCGACTTGGTTATTTCCTGATCGCGCACCCTGATTCAGGCCACAAGAAGCGAACTCACCAACCTGCGTTCAAACGCTTCAGTCGTATCGCTTTTCGAAAAGGCCAAAGATTTTGCAACAGAACTCGAAATCGAAGTACCTGCTGTGAATGAACCCGCGACTAGACCCTCCTCTGTTGGTCAGAAAGGACGACTTCGAAGAACTCAAAAGATCACCAAGCATCTGAAACAATTTGTGACAACTTCGACGCTAGGAAAGAACTTCATCGAATCTGGCAATCGGACTACAACTTTGGCGGATGAAATGAAGCGAGAGTACTTCGAGACTTTCGACGGTCTACTAGCCGGATTTGACAGAAGGTTCACAGATAACTTGCCAGTGCTGAGCACACTTGAAGCCTTGGATCCAAGCTCGACCAAGTTTATGGACACAAAGTTGCTCAAGCGTTTCTCTGCTCTTTACGGCGAGCTGGATATCGACGAAATTCTTCTCGGATCTCAAGCTGACATTGCCAAGCGTTTCTTGCTGGATGAGAAGAAAAAGCTGGAAAACTTACTAGACATTGTCGACCATCTTCAGGCATTACCAGTGGCTTACTCAGAAGTAATTAAAGTACTTCGTATTGCTGCCACACTTCCTGTGATAACAGCGAGCAATGAGCGGTTGTTTTCTAGCCTAGAAACAGTGAAAAACTACCTGCGATCTATAACAGAAGATAATCGTCTCAGTCACCTCCTTTTGATATATACAGAGAAGGATTTAGTAAAAAGATTTGGACTGCGGCCAGGTTGTTGACGATTTTGCAAAGATGAAACCTCAACGGTTCCCCTTGTTACTTTGAGTGTTGTAATATTTTTTTCTGTCGTTATGTTTTTCCTTTTTGTAAATATATTTGATCTGGATTTCTACTGAAGGAAAACCGAGATTTAAGTTACAACCCTCAGAATAACAATGGAGGTTACTTTCACCGACGTATTGTTTACTTAAATAAGAAAGTTTCTTTCTGAAGAAGGCCAGTCTGTAGTCTGGTTGAATTTTCCACTTTAAGTTTAATCACTTAACCTCGTTGATTGTAATCTTCGTTGTTAGAATTAATCTCAGAGGTTAGTGTGGCTGAATTCCATATTCGGTTACAGTACATTTCCAAGCAACACACGGGTGCTGGAAATACGTTTTTTACTTAGAATATTCGATCGATGTGCTGCCAATACCCGCATTTTTTCTTACACAACACGAAGTGAATCGGGGGGGGGGCAGATGGAGTTCATGCCCACCCCAAGATTTGTCCCAAATGGCACCTCTGCTTGTATAGTCCAGGGACAAAGTGAGGGCCCATTATTTTTTTTCGGAAAAAAACAGTCAATGACGGATATTTATCCTAGTTTTGTGTATTTTTGAATCAGGGTAATCCCTGGGTTAAAACCCTCGATGAACATGAAGGGGACTTTGGGTTGAAAACCAAAACTATGCAAGATGCTTTGACAAAAGTGGGGGCAGCTTTGAATAGAGTCAGAACCGTCGAATTATGTGCTAATATGGGAAATCACTAGGAAATTCTTTAGGTTTTAGAAAGGCTATGTCGAAGACCCTTGTGTGTACGTATCTGAAGCGATATTTCAAACTTTTGGGATTTTCCTACTATCACCTCTACAAGTACAGGCTCCACTGATAATAAGTGAACTCTCAGCTTTAACTCCAGTAATAAGTTTAAATAGCTCCCTCAGCCATATATTACTGGTTAGCCCCAACTTCACAACGTATTTCAACTCCAACTCCTAAAATGAAACTCATCACTAATCTGGGGGAATTTGATATGATAAGCCGCGAAAGGTTGCTGAAACAGCAGATTTGGAGAGGTCATACTTGTGGAGGTGAAATTCTGGAAATCGAGACTAAACCCTTTCAGATTTCTGCAAAAATTAATAGTTAGGTCTTATTTCCTCGACCTTGCAGCTTTTCATTGAATTTTACAATAAAAACGAACTAAATGTTGCACATATCATTTCACATATCATTTGTTTAATAGCATTGCCATGTTCTAAACCAGTGACAAGTTTAATAGGATAAAGTGGTTAAAAATCAGCATGTAAAACTATACTCTTTTTTTTATTCAAGGCTGATTTTGTTTGGCTCTAATAGTCATTGACAACTATTAAAATTGACAGAGAATGACTAATCAGAAATTGCTGAAAAATTGAGTATTTTTTAGCATGATATATTCGCAATCGATGCTTGAATGAATTCTTCACGCGTTTCAATAATATGAGTTTTTGGCTTTTTTATCCTTTAAATTTTACGTACGTATTTATGTGTGCCTCAGGCAGCTTTAAACCTCATTGAGTTGTTAGTAGTAGTAGTTTGACTTTCACGATTTCTTTAAAAATTGGGTAGCATTGGACATTAGCTAATTAGGGCAGACACATATCTAGAAAAAATTTAAAGTTTACGGAGGGAGGGTCTTTTGTAGATCCTTTTTATATTAAAGATAACTTATTATTATATATTTAAAAAGGGTGGCCAGCGTTTACTCCCTTTTGGAAAAAACCCCCCAGCGTTTACCCCCTCGTCCCCCCCGGAAAATATGTCAAATAAAAATAAACTCAAATAAAATTCTCAAATTTGGAAAGCCTTGTTTTCCACGGGGGATATTTTTTGGGGTATTTTCGGGGGAGGGGAGGGGGTATTTTCCGCGGCAGTGGGGGGATTTTGACATTTTGTACTAATTCTTTAAAAATGATTCCTGAAACAGAATGGTGGTTTAATTAGAATGATAAGCTTTGTTTTAAAATTAAAAAAAAAAACTTTAGATCAAAGAGTAAGGTCTTGTGATGGAGGCAACTCCTTTTTTATACGTAATAATTCATATACGTATTTGTGGAATTCTAGAAATTCATATATTTATAGGTGAAATTCTGGAAATCGAGATTAAACCCTTTCAGATGTCTGCAAAAATTAATAGTTAGGTCTTATTTCAATGACCTTACAGCTTTTCATTGAATTTTACAACAGAAACGAACTAAATGTTGTACATATCATGCATTCGTTTAGCAGCATTGCCATGTTCTAAACCAGTGACAAGTTTAATAGGATAAAGTGGTTAAAAATCAGCATATAAAACTATACTTTTTTTCTAGTCAAGGTTGATTTTGTTTGGCTCTAAAAGTCATTACAAATATTAAAATTGACAGAGTGACTAATCAGAAATCGCTGAAAAATTGATTATTTTTTAGCATGATTTACTCGTAATCGATGCTTGAATGAATTCTTCACGAGTTTCAATAATACAAGATTTGGATTTTTTTTTATCCTTTAACTTTTACGTACGTATCTATGTGCCCCAGACGGCTTGGTGCTTCATTGAGTTGTTAGTAGTAGTAGTTTGACTTACACGATTTCTTTACAAATTGGGTAGCATTGGACATTAGCTATTAGGGCAGAAACATACCCCCAGCGTTTACCCCACCCCCAATGAATATCCCCCCGGAAAATCAATCAAATAAAAATGAACTCAAATAAAATGCTCAAATTTGGGAAGCTTTGTTTTCCACAGGGGTATTTTCTGTGGGGGAGGGGGATTTTGAAATTTTGTCCTAGTTCTTTAAGAGTTATTTCTGAAACACAATGGCCGTTTAATTAGAATAATAAGCTTTGTTTCAAAATTCTATGAAAAAAACTTTAGTGTAAAGAGCGAGGTGTTGAGAAGGATACAATCCCTTTTATACACTTAATAATATCTGTTCGTTTTAAGTTTTGATGTTGCTCCTTACTTTCAGTTGAAATTGTTTTAAATTTAATTTCTGATTGATTTTAAATAATACCGTGAAATCTGGCTCTCTTTCCATGACCAATTCAGGCTCTTGTGCATTATACTCCAATCACTCCAGTTTACGATGTGTAAAACTCGAGAACAAACCGGTTTCTTCGTTAGTTTCTTCGTTATTTCAGAAAAAAAATTGGGATATATATTTACACATTAGAGGAGGGGGGGGTAAAGTAAAGTACGTCTCCATGCAAAACGCTTTAGGTACAATTATTCTGCAAATTATGGAGTAAAAATTTGTTTTCAGACGTCAAACTGTCAAAACACCTTACCCCCTCCCTTGTGTCCAAATATATAGCCCAAATTATATATTTCCCATCTATTCTGTCACTTGTCTTTGGCTTGTCTCACGCTAAGCTGAAAGAAATGAAGGAAGAAGCCGGTTCGTTCTCGAGTTTTACAGAGCGTAATCTTGAGTGAGTAGTGTATAATATACAAGTACCATAATTCCTTCCCCCTACAGAACAAAAAAAAACTTATTTTCCTTATTTTCCACATTCTCATTTTCCCTTATTTTCCACAGGGGGGTATTTTCCGGGGGGGGGGTGTTTACCAGGGGGCATTTTTTGCGGGGGTATTGTCCTCGGGGAAGGGTATTTTACGGGGGTATTTTCGGCAGAGGGTATTTTTCTTGGGGGGGGGGGTTAAACGCCAGGAAGGGCTATTTTCTACAGGGGGGTATTTTCCGGGGGCAGGGTAAACGTCTAGAACCGTTTAAAAAGATTTTCTTGTTTAAATTACCTAGTTAATGAATTGTTATGTTGAAACTGAAGAACATTACAAATAATGGCAAGATAGTGGCCATTAAGAACAACTGTCCTATTTTGATTTGCCCACGTTGCCCACGTTGCGTTACTGGATGTAGTAAAGGCATATATTTAACATGAAATATATTCAGTGTCCATGATTCTTAATATCATAGGACTGAACAACCAAAAGCAATTCTTCGGTATAGAAATATATTCATTGTAGATTTTATCAAGGTATTTAATTCGTGTTTGTAGGCAGCTTTTGCCTTAAATAGTTAAGGAAATCTTTGGTGGTTCAATGAATCCTGTTGCATGCAATTCCTGACAAAATTTGCACATAGCAGACGCTGGTGACAATCGTTTACAAAAAGAGACAATGTCCACCATAAAATATTTATTGGGAAAAGTGATAGTGGGATTCAGAAATTTTGACTTTTTTTAGAAAATTGACTTTTTTTTTCTTTTTTCAAATGGTGTAGATTGCTTCTGCGTTTTACAATCCATTTTTGATTTTATGCCTATTGTGGTTTTTGAATCGCTATATTCTGCTCAAAATTATGTGTCTACTTAGGGATTTCCTTTAGAATTTCATGCCAAATCACTTATTTGACGACCAACAGACCGACGATGCCAACATTTGCGCATTAGTTCACCAACAAAAACTGTTGACAGCTACATTGAGCAATAAAGAGGGCTATGCAATGTGTAGCCCAGTTGTACTAAATATTTCAGTTTAGTCAGATTTAATAATTTAGTGAAAAAAGATGGTTTTCTTGAATACAATGGGATGACATTTTCCTAAACTTAACGAAGTTCGTGATTTACGCAATGTAGCACCCGAAAAAAAAATACTGTCTGTAAGAACCACTTTCGATCGATTGAAAATTCAGACGCGAAAACGAGCCAAAAAGCCATGTGGCACTAATCGTTCTTTCCTTTCTATTATATTAAGATTTTATACAAAACTAATGATTGTTTCTTTTCAACTTTCTTTATGGTCACAAAAATATAATTAAAATGACTCAACAAACCGCAAACGCATGTAGCATTTAAAAGAAACAAAGACATTTTTCTGTAGTCACGCAAGGGTGTCAGCAAATACGAACATGTGGGGATAGTGAAAGTTGTAGTTTGCCTTTATATTCATGTCAATGAAAGGACCCAGCCGTCAAAAATAGCCCATGACATTGAAAAATTCTAATTTGACGGAGAGCCTATGCTAATGTTGCCACTTTAACAGAATTCGTGTTTTGCACTGGTGCAATGAGCATGGAAAAGTGATAAGATAATTGGTGTTTTGATATGGGTTTATTAGAAACTAACTGCTGATTGTGCCACTGAAAGTGCATTGTTTCCAAGTAGAATTAGAAAATTTCAAAAAACTCAATATTCATTTGCTAAAATCAGAATATCCCTCAAAGGCTTAAGTCCAGATTCGACTTGAAATTGCCTTCAAGTAAGCAGATACTATTGTGTTTAAATTGCCAGTGTTGTCAACTCGCGAAAATTTAAGGGGAGGGGTGGCGAATGTATTTTTCAAAACCTAAGAGGCAAATTTGTCGTTTTCTTCAATTTTTTCAATGCAAATACCAAGAAATTACATTTTGGATTGAAAATACCCCTCAAAATAGGTACTTTCAAAATATAGCGGGGAGGACAAAAAAGGGGCTCATACCCCCCAATCGATGCCACTGTAAAATTTCTCTTAATCATTATAAAAAAGACACTGCCAGAATTCTATCCAGATCAAAGGTGATTTTTAGAAAGAACATACAAAATTTTAGAAGACACACATACATACACAAATATTAGCTTAGTACACATACTATTGGTAAATTATAAATATGATTTCTGACTAAAGCAATGAACCCAATAAGGAAAAGACCAATGAGGCCACTTTAGATGAGTGAGCGAAGTAATTACAGAGGCATAGCTTGATTTCTAAGGGAAAGACATCACTTAGCATGAAGATACTTAATGGACTAGAAATGTTGCATATAAAGTTTAGAGACGAACTGCTTGCTTTTAAATAGAATAAAAGATGTATCCATCAAATCTCATAGACACGCTTCAATTAGGCGTGTCTGAACAAGCAGATCTCATTAGTTTTGAGTTTGAAATTAAAAGAACATAAACTGAACATAAATTTAATACGTTTTAGCGAAACAAACCTTAGTGAAGGTCCCATTCTTATATGATATGCCAGATAGAGCACTGAAGTAGTTGGTGCCATGTACAAAATGTTTTTTCAGTAGTTAAAGTATCAAGTGAGGTTAATAGATTATCTAATGCGGAATCAAGAGTTAAGCAGGGTTGTTTCTCATCCTTGTTTATATGGATTATCTTAATGGGCTTTGTTTTAAAAAACAAAGCACAGACTATGGGAGTGTTTGGAATAAAACTAACTCTGCTTATGCGGATGGATCGGCCTATATATATATATATATATATATATATATATATATATATATATATATATATATATATATATATATATATATATATAGCGAGATCGGATAAATATAGTGTGGATCTGCCGTAAAGTATAGCGGGTCTGCATGCAAGATGTGTTAGCTAAAATTATTCTGCCTATTATGAAGTAATAATTGTTTTTTACCTTCACGCCGTCCAAATACTTTACCCCCCCCCCCTAATGTGCAAATATATTGCTCAAATTGTTTAAGTCTAATGTATCCTGTCCCCCGTCACTTGTTTTCTACCGAGCGTAGGCTAATTGTCTCTTAATACAGATGGATGAAACCGGTTTGTTCTCGAGTTTTACACAGAGTGATTCTTGAGTGGGGTCACTATAACAGATAAGTACCAACAACTGCTTAAGATGCCTCACACTAAGCCGTTTGATAAAGCACCCAACTTTTAATCAGATTCTCATGGATGAAAAAATCTTGGAAAGGTGTTACGCTAGATAAATGAAACTTCAGGGATGGATCAACAGCCCACATTTGAAATTAAAATGGAAAAAGAACAATTTCTGTATACAAAATTAACAAAATACTTCAAAATACTATTTTGCAACCTGGTTTCAAATATTAAGAATTCATTAATTTTAAATTTACCCATCAAAATTTATGTTAATATTTAGAATCATCACAAACATTCATTTTGGTACCTTCTGAGATTTGATTAAAATCTTAGGTATTTGATAAAATGACTGGTTGTATTACCTAACTGCATCTTATTAAAGAGTAAATAATAATCATATCTTATTTTCTATTTTAATCAATTAATTTCATTTCACGAACTATACATTTGAATTGCAGCAGAAAAACAAAGACGAGCTGCTATCATCAATGCAAATAGTGAATTATTTTGAAATTGGGAAAAAGTAGTCTTTGTACAACGAGATAACGAAATACTTCTTTCATAAAACTATTCCAAAATTTCAGCCTTTATAAAAATTAAATAAAAAAAAACAAGTTTTTTTAACTGAAAGTAAGGAGCGACATTAAAACTTAAAACGAACAGAAATTACTTCGTATATGAAAGAGGCTGCTTCCTCATCAACGCCCCGCTCTTTACGCTAAAGTTTGACTCTGTCTCTCAATTCTTCTTTTTAAAACAGTAAAAAACTTTAGCGTAAAGAGCTATCCTATTTTCTAAAATAACGCAAATTTTCTCAGGCTCGTAACTTTTGATGGGTAAGACTAAATTTGATGAAACCTATATGTTTAAAATCAGCATTAAAATGCGATTCTTTTGATGTAGGTATTGGTATCAAAATTCCATTTTTTAGAGTTTTGGTTACTATTGAGCCGGGTCGCTCCTTACTACAGTTCGTTACCACGAACTGTTTGAAAAACAAAACAAAAAAAACAAACGACAAAACACCACTTGGGATGTGAGTGTGGCCTACTTTCAGTGTGTGTATAATCGTGCAAAGGTGTCAGTAAATTGAAACATCTGCAAGGTGGTGAAAGTTAGTCTAAACATATGAATATCAAGAAAGGGAAGCGGGACTAGGAAAATAACCTTTGACTTTCAAAAGTCAAATTTATGCTTATATCAGACATGCAGAGCTAATTGATGAGATTTGAGAATATATTATTTTGAAAGATAAACGAATCTGTTCGAAGTTCAGAGAAGATAGCTCTCTTTTTTCGTAGTAATAAAATTCTTAGCATGGTTTTCTCGATACATCTATGATTTCCAGTGTTGGGCCCACATCCCACCAGTGGGACCTGGCAACATTTTGGCGGGTCCTGTGCAGCACGTGCAGCCCTTATCTGACTATACTTTAGAGCCTTAATTTTGAATAAAACGGAAAAATCATGTGAATGACGTCACATTTAAATGCATATATTGTATAAAACATATATTGTATAAAAGGTGTTGTTTTCAGGCGTAATTTTTCTTTAAAATAAAATATGTCTAGAGGGCAACCCCAAAAAGACACTAGATTAACGGTTTTTAAGCTTCATTTACACTTTTTCTCCTTCTTCATCATGAGAAAAGCACCTACAATCCTAAACGGGATCCTTTTGGCCTTCACCTGCATGTTTTCACAGTCATAATACGCATAATACATTGCAGATACGCTGCGTACATTAAGATATTCATGATACATTTCATGACAATATATATATATTGTGATTTTCTCGTCGGAAGTCCAAGCACTTGAGTTGCCTGTTTCCCGCAATTTAAGGCTTACATGCCGGCTGGCACCAATATGGCTCTTCCTGCTCATTCTAGCTCTCTTCTGCACAAGGTAACAATAATCAAAATTAAAATATTATTTTTCGACAAAGAAAAAAATAGTAAAATTACATAATCATCGATCGACCCCACAGAGCGTGTCATTAATATCAAATAAGTTTTTGAAATATCAGTTGTCTGTCTGTAAAATGCTTTTTCGACAGAAAAGGGTAAAGGTGCATCCACAATCAGGTTAGCATTTGGCGGAACTTTATACTTCTGAGGTAGGTCATTCAGTTTGTAAATTCCAGGGGTAGCTGTCATGTATTCAAAGAGGACGTGTTGCAAGGTGTATTTAGCCAAGCTGCTTCCATCTGCGTTCTTTTCGTCTCGGCAATACTGCTAAGTTTTTATTTTGAAATAAGCCCAAGTGTATTCAAATAAGCTACTTTGAATGTTGGAAACAAAGCTTGAGAAAGCTTTCTATAAGGATGGTGGTTTATAATTGCATCTTAAAGCGTGATTGAACACTTTTGATCAAGTTGTGGGTTGATAAACTTTGCCGTCTCTTCAGACGTTTTTACGATAATTGATGCCTACATGACTAGGAACAGACCAGAAAACCATTGCTATCTTAATCTTCAATAAATAATCAAGCAGCTTTCTTAAATCCTTCAAATGAGCGTCCCTTGTATTCCATGTTATAGACTATATAAGTTTAAGAGCAGTTTGACAATCCAAGAAGATGGCTACTTTACATAAGTGGGAAGGTATATTGTTGACGGCCTTCTGTGATTCAACTAATGCTGCCAGTTCAGCCGTCAAAACTGTGGAGTCCACTGGAAGAGGCGATGGAAATGCAGGTACCTGTTGTCTCTTCAAAATAACTCTCGAAAAAACACTCCTTTGAATGTTTATCTAAAAAAGAAAATTATCCATAGCACGTGTTCACCAATGCATAAGCAGAAACCTTATGTTTATTTTAAATACAGTTTTGATCGTTTCAGCAGAAAGGAATATTCACCTCCTGTCTGGAATAGAACCGGATATTCATCCTAAGGAACACGTTTTGTTTTATTGAGAAGTTTGAAACCCGGCTGCCGAGAGGAAATTTGACTTCTATCAAACTTACCTTAAAAATCGCTGTTTGTTTTGGGTGTTAAATTAGATAGGAAATTCAAATTAACAATGCATCTATTTTTTTGAGAGGCAACGCTAGAGCGTTGCGTATAGTAACGGCCATACGTCTCCAATGGTTTATATATTCACTATTATTATTTTCAGAGGCAATTAAGTGGTAGGGATGTTCGTAAAAACTTCCGAGGGGAATCATTCGGAAGCCAACTAGCCTACCCCACGCCCTTTTTTCTCCAGAATTTATCTAATAAAAATTTTGAGATAGTGAATGGTCTTTCGAATGGTCAAGGAGGTATCTGGAATTATTGCTGCTGTGGCGGGTTTATTCCTTACTAGGGATTCATCACTATAAACAAGTAGATGACTCTTGAAATTTGTAGCTTTTTCTTTAAAATTAAGATCTTATTAATTTATTAAATAAAAAAAACAAGTTTTTTAAATGAAAGTAAGGAGCGACATTAAAACTTAAAACGAACAGAAATTACTCCGTATATGAAAGGGGCTTTTCCTTCTCAACGCCCCGCTCTTTATGCTAAAGTTTGACTCTTTCTCTTAACTCTACATTTTAAAACAGTAAAAAACTTTAGCGTAAAGAGCGGGGCGTTGAGAAGGAAAATCCCCTCAAAAAACTCTAATAAACACAGTATTGATAACAATGGATACAGCAACAGGATCAAATTTTTATGGTTATCCAATTATGTAGAATTCGTCGAGTTCAATATTACCTATCAAAAATTATGAACCTGAGAAAATAAACCTAATTTTTAAAACGGGAAAACACCCCAAAACATCATGAGATCTTAATGAAAATTACGCCATCAGATTCAGCATATCAGAGAACGCTACAGTTGAGTGCTGGACCCTAGTTTTGTTCAGAACTTGGTCCTTGCATAAGTCTTTCGTGGGATGGAATGTTTTGATGTGTATAGCTTCATAAAAGTTTCCTGGGGAAAGCATTTAGTCAAGCGAGTTTGAAAGGGATCTCGAATTTCACAGGGATCGACAGCAGTAGTTGCTGCTTCAAAACGCTTCAGAACTGTCCAAGGGAAATTAAAGCCCTAGTGCGATAGGTGGACTCTTAAACTTCAATTTACAGATACTTGAGAGAGGATATTTGAGTCTTTGGTGCCTACAAAAATCAAGACAAGCCTAGACAGTCGGAAAATCTTCACTTTATGCTGATTCCAGATACATCATATTTATCAAGTTTATTCCTATCCTCCAATAGCAATTCAACTGTTCAGAGACGTGTATGACTAAGTTCATAAAACAAATCAGAGAAATATTTTGAAAAGAGGATTTGCTAGAGGCTTTGGTTTTAATCCACCATTCAGCCGATTGAAGTTACTTTTTCGTGTTGGTATTTGTTCTTGAAAATATTTTCTTTTTTCGGAACACATTTACAAGTTTTTTGTTACTATAGGCTTCAGTTCGATCTTTACTAGGTTTCGGCGGATATCACAGTCACGAAAAGGCTATTCTATGCAACGGAGTTAGTTAAACTCGTTAATAAGCCCCCCTCCCTCTGACCGGATTAAAAATCATGGGTCTAATGCTGCGTATAACATCGAACTTGCTAGGCTTAGAGCAATAAAATCACGGAATGAGAAACCCCTGTTTGCCTAGTGAGCCAAAGGAATTGTCTTGTTAAAGAAGTTGCTTCAGCGCGAAAAAAGACAGAAAAAAAAACAGGTTTCTTTTAACTGAAAGTAAGGAGTGACACCAAAACGTTAAATGAACAGAAATTATTCCGTATACGAAAGGGGCCGTCCCCTCCTCGACACCCCGCTCTTTAAGCATAAGTTTTTTATTGTTTCAAAAAGTAGATTTGTGAGAAAGTCAAACTTTAGTGTAAAGAGCGGGGAGTTGACGAAGGGACAGCCCCTTTCATATGCGAGATAATTGCTGTTCGTTTCAAGTTTTAATATCGCTGCTTACTTTCAGTTAAAAAAAACACTTGTTTTGGTATTTAATTTCTGAACGTTTCTGAATTAATGCAGATCTTGGCTCACTGTACATGAAATATTAAAGAAATTTGCATATTAATTTTAATTTTTTGGGTAAATGGTTTTTCTCAAAATTTGATCGGACGATATAGAGAAAAAAGGGGTAGGGGAAGGGGCTTAGTTGCCCTACATTTTTCGGTTATTTAAAAAGGCCACTAAAACCTTTAATTTTAATTCCGAACGTTTTTATTAGTATTAAATATACGTAACTTACGAATTAGCTTACGTTACGAACTTCTGTATTCGTATATTTTATTACGTGTATGAGGGGGTTCGCCTCATCGTCATTAAACCTCTCTTTACGCTAAAGTTGAATTTTGTTCCAATTCGTTAAGGATGACCCCTGAATCACAAAGGTCGTTTAACTAGAATAAATAGCTCTCTTGAAATTACTAAAAATACTTCAGCGTAAAGCGCGAGATATTGAGGAGGGGACGAACCCCCTCATATACGTAATAATTTCTGTTCGTTTTAAGTTTCAATGCTACTCCTTACTTTCAGTTGAAAAAACTTGTTTTTATTTAATTCTTAATTGTTTTTTAAATAATACAGCGCCTCCTTCACGGAAATTCTCTTTCCCCATGAAAGATTACTCCATGGAAAGATCCTCCCACGGAGCCCCCGACCTTCCCTGCCAGAAAAATCCACCCGAAAACGTCTGTATGCTACAAAATAACCAATGCTATACGAAAACAAGAGCTAAGAGCTCATATGGCACTTGTGGCGAGGTCGGAAGAGCCAAGAGCCAAGAGTTAATATGGCATGAGCTCTAGCAAAATTCTAAGAATCAATAGAATGATTTAAAAGGAAAATCAGAGGCTTAATGCCGGTTGAGATTTAAAATAAGAGCTCTGAGACACAAGGCCCTTCTAAATGTGAAAATTCATTAAGATCCGAACACCCACTTGTAAGTTAAAAATACCTCATTTTTCTAATTTTTCCTCTCCTTTCAGCCCCCCAGATGGTCAAATCGGGGAAAACAACTTTATTAAGTCAATTTGTGCAGGTCCCTAACACGCCTACCAATTTTCATCGTCCTACCATATCCAGAAGCACCAAACTCGCGAAAGCACTGGACCCCCCCCCCCCCTAGCTCTCCCAAAGAGAGGGGATCTAGTCCGACTACGTCAATCACGTATCTACGACATTTGCTTATTCTACCCACCAAGTTTCACCAAGATCACCCATTCGCAAGATAAAGATACCTCAATTTTCACGTTTTCCAAGATATCCGGTTTCCCCCTCAAACTCCCCCCAATGTCACTAGATCTGGTTGGGATTTAAAATAAGAGCTCTGAAGCACGAGATCCTTTCTAAGTATAAAATTTCATGAAGATCTTAATTTATCGGGTTAATTTTTAACCTGTTCTTAAGCTACAAGTACCTCATTTTTTCGAAATACCCCCCCCCCCCCCCCAAAGAGAGTAGATCTGGTCCGGTTATGCCAGTCACGTATCTGGAACTTGCGCTTATTCTTCCCACCAAATTTCATCCTGATCTTTCCACTCTAAGCCTTTTCGAAGATTTCCGGTTCCCCCATCCAAACTCCCCCAATGACACTGGATCCGGTCGGGATTTAGGATGAGATATCTAAGTTACGAGGTCCTTCTAAATAAGAAATTTTATTAAGATCCAATCACTCCTTCGTAAGTTAAAGGACCTCATTTTTTCTAGTTTTTCAGAACTAACCCTCCCCCAACTCCCCCAAAGAGAGCAGATCCGTTCCGGTTATGTCAATGACGTATCTAGGACTTGTGGTTAGTTTTTCCATCAAGTTCATCCCGATCCCTACACTCTAAGCGTTTTCCAAGATTTTAGGTTTCCCCCTCCAACTCCCCCCAATGTCACCGGAACCGGTCGGAATTTAAAGCAAAAGCTCTGAAACAAGATATCTTTCCAAAGATCAAATTTTATCAAGACCAGATGACCTGTTCGTAAGTTAAAATACCTCATTTTTTTCTAATTTTTCCAAATTAACCGTCCTCCCACTCCCCCCAGATGGGGGGAAACGAATATTTCTAATTTAGTCTGTTCTGATCCCTGATGCGTCTGCCGAATTTTATCGTTCTAGCTTATCGGAAAGTGCCTAAACTAGCAAAACTGGGACCGACAGACAGACAGACCGACAGAATTTGCAATCGCTATGTCATTTGGTTAATACCAACTGCCACAAAAATGGGCGAATTTCATAGCTTGCAGCCCTTCCCCCAGGGATTGTGGGGGAATAAGTCGTCCTCAAAGACATAGTTATTGGATTTTTCGACTATGCTGAACAAAATGGCTATCCCAAAGTTTTGAACCTGTAAATTTGGGAAAAGATAAGCGTGGGAGGGGGCCTAGCTGCCCTCCAATTTTTTTGGTCACTTAAAAAGAGTACTATACCTCTTAATTACCGTTCAAATGAGCCCTCTAGCGACATTCGAGGACCACTGGGTCAATTCCACATTTTTGCAGGTAGGAGCTTGAAACCTCTGCCGTTAAGTTCTCTGATACGCTGAATCTGATGGTGTGATTTTCATTAAGATTTCATGACTTCTATGGGGTGTTTCCCCTTTTTTCGAAAATAAGGCAAATTTTCTGGGGCTCGTAGCTTTTGGTGGGTAAGATTAAACTTGAAGAAACTTGTATATTCAAAACACAGTATAAAAATCCCATTCTTTCGATATATCTAGTGGTATCAAAATTTCGTTTTTTAGAATTTCGGTTACCATTGAGCCGGGTCGCTCCTTACTTACAGCTCGTTACAGCGAACTGTTTGACACAAGTTCTCGAGTTTTATTATATAACCGATAGGTGCAGAATTGACTTAAAAGCTTTATGTTAACACCTTATTTCAAATGGCTTGGTAAAGTGGGCAGTATGCAGCTAAGGATATAGTTTTATTGTATTTTAATGTAAAATATTCTACTATACTCAATAATGACATGAAAGTTGTTTAAAGCAATGGCCGTGTGTTTACAACTATATCCAAGATTTTCGCTAGGGGGGGGGGGTTAAGGCAACACCCCATCATGGACTGCGTCTAAGAACAAACATTTTGGGGAGAGGGACTCAGACCGTTGACTTCCTTGGAAATGACTTTGTATACTAGTCTTAAAGTTGACATCTTTGGATACGAAATGGTTTTAACAAGGGCTACATAGATTGTGATTTTTACAAAGGAAAATATCCAGAATTCCAAATATCAAAAAGAACTAATATTGGTACTATTTCTTATAGCCACCCCACTCAAGTTCTTGGTCTGACAAAACCGGTTTCTTTCTGTATGTACTCGGTGATTATCAGCTTAGCGCGAGAGAATGTGCATACACTACACTGTAGGAATGTTTTAATTAAATATTTTTGTTTATATTTTAGTTATGTTAGGTCACAGCGTAGATACCAATATATACCAATATTGGTATCTAAGCTGTGGGTTAGGTTAGGCTACGTTAGAAACCATCTAATATAATGTGCTATGGGGGCCTGATTTCTATATGTCTCTTTTGTAGCTTCCATAATTTTTTACTAAAGTGTTTTATTTTCATCATACTTAAATATATTTCATCAGGATTAACTTCACTTCTTGAGTGGGGTAGCTGTAAGAGATCAATACCCAAATAGCAATAGTGTGACACACTCAAATTTGATATTGATAGATCACAATGCACAGAACCTTTAATGCAGGCATATATAATGTTTCTTTTTTTGGGGGGAGGGGGGACTTAATAATAATAAAAGAAAATTATTGATAATTTAAATAAGAAGTGTCCTGCAGTTTCGAAAAACGTTGGATTTCAGGGGGTGGGGCTGCCCTCTGTCTAAGTTTCTTCGTTGATGCTTATTACCGATTTTATTTATTTGCAAATTCGGTACTTGTTAATTATAGTGACTACACCAGTATTTAGGCAGCGTGAAGTTAAAAAATAATGCTTACTTCATAATATGCAGAATAATTGTAGCTAACACATTTTGCATGCAGACCCGCTTTAATTCCCGGTCAATGTTCCTATTACCTAAACAATTGTTCAGGGTCATAAAACTATTGTTAATAGATGCATTTTGACTTTTGGAACATCTTTTCTCTCTTGCAAAATTACCGCAAACTCACCGTTATGGAGTTACTATATATTTGCACATTAGGGGGGGGGGGGTAAAGTATAGCATATATTAAATACAGCAATGGTTAGTTTACGTATTTAATATATGCTATGCTTTACCCCCACCCCCCTGATGTGCAAATATATAGCCCAAATTTGTGTCTAAACTATTACAGATCCGCGATTCCAAATATCCGGTCAACGAAAACGGAAATGATTGCAATTCTATATGTGTAAATACAGGATATTTGGGCCGGAATAACTCCATAACGGTGAGTTTGCAGTAAATTGCAAGAGTGAAAAGATGTTCCAAAAGTCAAAATGCATCTATTAACAATAGTTTCATGACCCTGAACAATTTTTTAGGTAATAGGAACATTGACCTAATTCCCCCCCCCCATTGTGCAAATATATAGCCCGAATTATAAAAGTCCAATGCATTCTGTCATTCGTCATTTGTTTTTCGGGTTCTCTTTTTGTCACAGTAACTTAGGCACAAGGGTTAAAACAAGAGAGCCGCATTGGGAAAATAAATGGGAAATATATAATTGGGTTCCATTTGCACATTGGGGGGGGGTAAAGTATAGCGGGTCTGCATGCAAAAATTGCTAGCTACGATTATTCTGCATATTATGAGGTAAGAATTGTTATCCAGATTCGAGGACATGATCCCTTTCTGAGTTAGTGATTCAACTATAAACCAACCACGGTTTAGATTTCCCCAGTAGTTTTTCCGTATATGGTCACAATTCCGAAATCCTGTCTTTGAAGAACAAGAAAAAAACTTACAAACACTGCAACACACACTGCAGTCAGTACGTATCTAATCCATCCCATTTCATATTTCTTAATTCTGAACACTTTTTTGATATCCATTCTGTTTCAAATCCTATTGCTACTATGTTAAACACATGCAATAGGCACGTTAAAAACTAATACTGGTGGAGAGATAAGCGAAAATTTCATTCCGAAAAGCCTTCAAGCGGGTGGCCTCGCTATTTTTGTTACAGATGGTAAAACTGCCTAATTAACAATTTACTTGATTATTCATTTTCACCAGTAATCACCGTACGTGATTACTCTCCTGAATGATTCTTGTGTGATTTTACTAATTTTCTTTCTGAACATAGAAGATTAGAGCTTGCTTCTGAAACAACATTTGCTTGCCGTTTTTAATATATTTCCTTTATGAAAGGAAGTAACAGAACAAAGAGGTGGAAAAGTAAACAAAAGACTTTATACAACACGGACACCGAATAGTGCTAAGAAAAAGTCTTCTGTGTTAATCAGTGGCATCAATTTGTGGAAATTAGGGGGAGGGCAAAAATCTATGTTCAGAATCTAAGAGGTGGGTGTTAGTTTAATTTGCTGTTCAATTTTTTGTAATTGAAGTACAGAAAAACGTTTTTTAGTGATAATCCGGAAAAAAAGATGTTTTTTAAAATTGGAGGGGGAGGTGGTCCCCCTCCAATTGACACCATTGGTGTTTACATATGATATTTTTTTCTTATAAATAATCTTCAGTGATATTGTTTTACTAAATAAATATTATTAAATTTATCTTAGATCCTTTCAAACAGTTCGTGGTAACGAACTGTAGTAAGGAGCGACCCGGCTCAATAGTAAACGAAACTCTAAAAAATGGAATTTCAATGCTAAAAGATATATCAAAAGAATCAGATTTTTATGCTGATTTTAAATATATAAGTTTCATCAAATTTAGTCTTTGTCATCAGAAGTTACGAGCCTGAGAAAATTTGCCTTATTTTAGAAAATAGGGGATAACACCCCCTAAAAGTCATAGGATCTTAACGAAAATCGCACCATCGGATTCAGCGTATCAGAGAACCCTATAGAAAAAATTTCAAGGTCCAATCTACAAAAATGTGGAATTTCGTATTTTTTGCCAGAAGACAAATCACGGGTGCGTGTTTATTTGTTTTTTTGTTTTTTTTGTTTTTTTTCCCCAGGGGTCATCGTATCGACCAAGTGGTCCTAGAATGTCGCAAGAGGGCTCATTCTAACGGAAATGAAAAGTTCTAGTGCCCTTTTTAAGTGACCATAAAAATTGGAGGGCACCTAGGCCCCCTCCCACGCTCATTTTTTTACGAAAGTCAACGGATCAAAATTTTTAGATAGCCATTTTGTTCCGCATAGTCTAAAACCATAATAACTATGTCTTTGGGGATGACATACCCCCCACAGTCCCTGGGAGAGGGGCTGCAAGTTACAAACTTTGGCCAATGTTTACATACAGTAATGGTTACTGGGAAGTGTACCGACGTTATCAGGGGGATTTTTTTGGTTTGGGTGTGGGGCTCAGGGGAGGGGGCTATATGGGAGGATCTTCTCTTGGAGGAATATTTCATGGGGGAAGAGAAATTCAATCAAAAGGGCGCAGGACTTTCTAGCATTACTATAAAAAAACAAACAATGAAAATATAAACATGAAAAAGTTTTTTCAATTGAAAGTAACGAGTAGCATCAAAACTTAAAACGAACAGAGATTATTACGCATATGAGGGGTTCTAAAAATACATTAGCATAAAGAGCGAGGTATTTAGGAGGAGATAAATACTTCACTCTTTATGCTAAAATTTTTTTAAGTAATTTCAACTATTTATTCTACGGCCTTTCTGATTCGGGGGTCATTCTTAAAGAATTGGGACAAAACAAGATTTAGTTTGAAGAGCGAGGTATTAACGAGGGGACCAACCCCCTCATATATATAATCAAAAATACAAGAATATAAAAGTTTGTTGCGTAAGTTAATTCTTAAGTTGCGTATTTTTTACTAATAAAAACGTTCGTTAAAAATTAAAAGATCTAGTTGCCTTTTTAAGTAACCGAAAAATTGGAGGACAACTAGGCCTCCTTCCCCACCCCTTATTTCTCAAAATCGTCTGATCAAAACTAAGAGAAAGCCATTTAGCCAAAAAAAGAATTAATATGCAAATTTCATTTTAATAATTTATGTACGGAGAGCCAAAATCAGACTTGCATTAATTCAAAAACTTTCAGAAACTAAATAAAAAAAAACAAGTTTTTTGAAATGAAAGTAAGGAGCGACATTAAAACTTAAAACGAACAGAAATTACTCCTTATATGAAAGGGGTTTTTCCTCCTCGACGGCCCGCTCCTTGCGCTAAAGTTTGATTCTTTCTCGCAACTCTACTTTTTAAAACAATAAAAAACTTTAGCGTAAAGAGCGGGGCGTCGAGGAGGAAAAACCCCTTTCATATAAGGAGTAATTTCTGTTCGTTTTAAGTTTTAATGTCGCTCCTTACTTTCATTTCAAAAAACTTGTTTTTTTTTATTTAATTTTTACCAAAGTTCATATGCTATTTTTGAAGCAAGCTCCGGTTTATGTGGGTTGTTTATGTATTTATTTGTAGCTTAGATAGTAGTAGCGTCAAATCATGAAAATGTAGAGGGGTAAATGTAGAGGGGTAATTTTTGAAATCTAGGGGAGGAGATTTGTTTATTTCCATGAAAATGCCAAAAAAAAAGTATTCTTCAAAATCTAGAGTGGGACTGCAGGGAGGAAAATCCCCAATTAACACCTATGGAATGTAGATTGTTTAATTTGAAATAACCCTTTCCCTGGCTTTTTGTATGACCAGTTCCTTTTTTTTAATTCATCCAATGCCAAAATGAAATATAAACTTCGGACAGTTTCAGCAACCATTTATATGATGCTACTTTTAGATTACCTTGAAAACGGCTACTTGAAGCACATACCTTTTTGACGAAACTGCTTCTCTATTACAAAGCTGCATGAGAACGAAATCTTCTTTTTTCTTAGTGGGGGGACCTAGGGGGCGGGGGACCTGAGTTCGTTGCATTGAGTCTAAATCATTACATAACGCTGAGGGCAAACAATTATGAATCTCGCAGAAGGTCTTCAAGTTTTTTATGTGATGGCTGAACCCTCTAGAAGTGTTTTTGGAGTGGTTCTGGACTCTGCCCCTATAGGTACAGAAGAAAATGATAAATATTCGTATATAAATTTTATTAAAGCATAGCCACTGGAAGCCCTTTTCCCACCTGCTAATTGAAAAAATTAAAACAGACGAAACTAAGTGGTCTTTAAACTAGCCAAATAGAGTTGGGGACTACAAGCATAAAAAAAGAAAGAAAACTGTAGTATTTGCTCTTTTGTAAGATCCAAAAGAAAATGTTTTGTTCCCTCCTTCAAAAACGGAATTTTAAGCGCTTTTAAAATAGAGACCTCAAATAGAGACATTGTTTTAAATAGAGATACTGGAAGTATTCCTATAAACCCGATTTACAACAGCTTAATATTAAAAGATTCAAGTAAAATATTTCCTCAGGTTAAATTAAGGTCATCTGACTTGATTTTTAATAAAAATCACGTCAGTAGGCAAGTTAAATCAATCGCTAAGCAGAAAATTCTTGCCCAACCTAACTGTTGGATAGTGTTTATTCTGGCCTAGTTTTTCTGGTTTGTTTCATTCAGTGTTACTTTTGCTCTGTGGGAGTTTTCTTCAAAAGGTTAGTTTTCTTCTTTTTTCGGACACTGAAGACGGCTTGGGGGAGGTTCTTGCTGGAACCTTTATTTTTGTCATTTTCGCTTTTTTGTCCACTGGCTGACATTACCCCACTATTCTTGGCTAATTAATTTTATTTGTGGCTAATTAATATTTTTCTTGTTCGTCGTACGAAATGAAAAGAAAAACGTGCACCCCCTTAGTCCCTTTGATTATCAGAAACCCACCGAAAGAAATTTTTCTGGTATAATATAAAATTGACTTTACGTAGTGAATCTCACTGACAACATGGCTCTTACTTGATACAACTAATGCTGGCAAACTATCGCAGCACCAGGGCGCTTGAGGCCAATAAAGGTGAGTCTTCCCTCCACGATATTCCTATCATCTTTGAATACTTTTATTATGACCATTTTGCATCCCACTCAAGGCTGTTTTGCTTTTCGTTTGGCCTAGCTGAATAAATAAAATCTCAAAAAAATTAAACTATAAAACGATACATAATCGTGTTGATCTTACTTTCATTATAGGCCTAAAAATTTGGACGACCGAGCATTCACTCACACCAAGGACATCCAGAAGTTAGGCGACTCTGTGCTTTGTATTTTTGATAACCCTGTATTTAGGGCTATATCTAGAGGAGAGGTAGGTTACGGCTTTGAGCCACTCCCCCTCACCAATATTTGTCTAATCTGAAATCGGTCGTAAAATGCAGATAAAAAGACTAATTCACCTAAAAGAAAAATTATTCTCAGGCTCATAAGAGTTCATACAAATACAGGTAAAAAAAAACTCTTACCTCCCCCCCCCCAATAAAGAAATTAACCCTTCTGCCTCTGAATAAAAATCGTGGAAGCAGCCCTGTCTGTATTAAATGTAATATCGCAATTCCCATTCACAATTATTTCTTCAGTCTTTTAGTATGAAAGTTTTAAATAAAAGACATAACTGTTTACTAAGCCTTTTCACTTACATATAATACGGACATTTGACTGTCTATTTTTAGATAAGCCTGTTTCGTCATTTAAAGTAGCTAACTAGACATACCATCTGTTAACTTGTCCTATTAACACAGCTTCGCTGTGTTCGAAGATTTTAGACATTTTTCATTTGTAATGAAGAGTTTGCTATTGGCAACGTTCCAATTTAGTACCACCATACACAAAAATTCTTATTTGTTATCATCCTTCGATCATTTTATAAATAAATCCGCTATTTTTACTTTAATATTTTATTGCGAATAGTATAAGCAAAACTATCATCCGCCTCCAAAAAATGTTATTTTTTATCTAAGTAGATTTTCCCCTCCCCTGCCAAGCCTGATTTCTTTCTAAACACGTTTTGTGTTCGTAATTCGTGCCGGTTTCGTGCTTCTTTAGGCTTCTTAGACAGTGCTTTGACTTTAGTCCCTCACCCCCTATTATAGGATTTTTTTTAGGTCTTCTATGGGTAAACTTTTTTTTAGGGTTTTAGGATTTTCTATGGATTTTTACGAGCTTTCTGGAATTTTTGGGATTTATATAATTTATTATTTTCAATTTTTCGTCATTCAGTCGTTGTTTTTACGTTTTTTTTTGTATTAATCTAAAAAAAACAAAGTTTTTCCGTGGGAAGATAAGAGCAAAGTTGAAACTTAAAACGAAAAAAAAATACTACTTCACAGCCTATCTAACATATGTCAATAAAAATAGTACAAATAAATCAACTGTTGATGTTTCTCTTTATTCGTAGGATTATAGAAAACTAGCGTTTTACTGAAAACACGAAACAATATAGGAGTTTTGGTACGGTAAAAGTAAACCTTTTAACAGAAAGAGAAAGTATAAAAGTTAAGCATTTTTAGAATGTTGTCTTTTTTTCGTTTAATTTGGCATCACTTCTGTACAATGATGTTCAATCATTGACTGTCGTTATGGATCTCAAAAGTAAATTTTATTATTATTTTTTAGACAAGTTCGAAGTGACGGAATCTTGTTAGCATTAAGACTACAATCTCGCCTTAGAATTTGTATCACAACTTGAAATTCTCACTTTTATGGAGAGAAATAACGGGATTTCCAGATTTCATATTATGGTTTATTTGTTCTTCATTTCGAGTAATACTAGGTGAGACCGAGATGTTACCTGATAAATCAAACCATTATTTTGTATGCTGTTTAATGACTTTAAACTTATTATTTTTATACCTAAATTTTTAAGATAATTTTAGTTATACACTGGAAGTTACTGATATCACAGCTCCTGTAACACTATGAAAAGTGTTGTAGATTAGTTTGTTGTTTTGAGGCTACGTACTTACTTTTGACTCCTAAATAAATATTTTTGTTTTTTATGGCTGTCTTCTGTGTATTCAGTAAAGCGTAGTTTTCTGTAATCCTACAAACATAGGGAAATATCCCCAGTTGATTTATTTGCAATAGTTTTATTGATACATGTTAGATAGGAGTAGTATTGGAGTAGTAATTTTTGTTCGTTTTAAGTTTCAACTACACTCTTTATTTCCCTCGGAAAAACCATGTTTTTTAAAATTAATCTTTGCTCGTTTTTGATTAAAATTTAATGTAGGAAAAACACTAGCATGATCTTTGTTATTTATACGGTATAGTTTCTGTTCGTTTTAAGTTTTTATGTTGCTGCTTAGTTTCAGTTGAAAATTTATTTTCCTATAACCCTTATATCTTTATATATATCTTTATAACCCTTATTAACCCTTATTAAGAAGCTGAAGGAAGAAGCCGTACAAGAATTGAAGGAAAAAATAAGTTTAGAGTAAAAAAGACAGAACATAGTGCCGTTTCTTTTTGTAAAAAAAAAAAAAGAAGAAAAAGATCTTTAATTCTTTGTTTTAAAAAATTAAATTTAGTAGCACTAAAGAAAGTAGCTCCAGATGAGTAGCTTCGACATGAATGGTTAACTAAGCTGACAGGTCTGCATATCGACATACTTGTGAAAAAATTTTCTAGCTCGACAAAAATGTGCCTTTAGGCTTAGGGAGTTATTTGACCTGTCCCTAAACAGAAAAGGCATTCATTACTTAGAAATGAATCGAAATTTCAAAAATGATAATTTCTCTTGTAGGTACGATAAATGGTATTATAAACTTAGCTTGTTTTCATTTAAAACATTTTGGGAAGAAAAACCTGAATTCTCCCACAAAAACTGTTTTCATTTGTCTTTCTTCCTCTTTGGATATTAAATAAAAAAAAAAACACCTTTTTTCTAACTGCTAGTAAGGAGCGACGTTAAAACTTAAAACGAACAGAAATCACTCCGTATATGAGAGGGGTTGTCCCCTCCGCAACGCCTCGCGCTTTACGCTAAAGCTTGACTCTTTCTCACAACTCTACTTTTTAAAACATTAAAAAACTTTAGCGTAAAGAGCGAGGCGTTGCGGAGGGGACAACCCCTCTCATATACGGAGTGATTTCTGTTCGTTTTAAGTTTTAATGTCGCTACTTACTTGCAGTTAAAAAAACTTTTTTTAATTTAATTTCTGAACGTTTTGAATTAATGCATGTTTTGATTTTGGCTCACCGCACATGAATAATTAAAACGGAATTTGTATAATAATTTTTTTTTGCTAAATGGCTTTCTTATAGTTTTGATCAGATGATTTTGATTTAAAAAAGCGTGGGGGAGGAGGCCTAGTTGCCCTCCAATTTTCGGTTACTTAAAAATGCAACAAGATTTTTTAATTTTTTGTACGAACGTTTTTGTTAGTAATAAACATACGTACCTTACGAATTAACTTACGTAATGAACTTCTATATTTGTGTATTTTATCATGTATATGAAGGGGTTTGCCCCCTCGTCAATACTTCGCTCTTTACACTAAAGCTTGAATTTTATCCCAAATCTTTAAGAATGACCCGTGAATAACAAATGCCGTAGAATAAATAGTTGAAATTACTAAAAATACTTTAGCGTAAAGAACAAGGCATTGTAGAGGAGAAAACGTCTGTACACTTCATAATAACCATCACTATATGTAAACAATGGTCAAAGTTTGTAACTTGCTGCCCCTCCCCCGTCGACTGTGGGGGATTAAGTCGTCCCCAAAGACATATTTAATAGGTTTTCGACTAAGCTGAACAGAATGGATACCTCAAAATTTTGATCTGGTTACTTTGGGAAAAATGTGCGTGGGAGGGGGCTTAGGTGCCCTCCAATTTTCTGGTCACTTAAAAAGGGCACTAGAACTTTTATTTTCCGTTAGAGTGAGCCCTCTCGCAACATTCTAGGACCACTGGGTCGATACAATCACCCCTGGAAAAAAATAAATAAATAAACACGCATCCGTGATCTGTCTTCCGGCAAAAAATATAAAATTCCACATTTTTGTATATAAGAGCTTGGAACTTCTACAGTAGGGTTCTCTGATGCGCTGAATCTGATGGTGTGATTTTCGTTAAGATTCTATGACCTTTAGAGGATGTTCTCTATTTCCTAAAATAAGGCAAATTTTCTCAGGCTCGTAACTTTTCATGGGTAAGACTAATCTTGATGAAACTCGTATATTTAAAGTCAGCATTAAAATGAGATTCTTTTGATGTAACTATTGGTATCAAAATTTCTTTTTTTAGAGTTTCGGTTACAATTGAGCCGGGTCGCTCCTTACTACAATTCGTTACCATGAACTGTTTGACACAATCTTACGTATGGAGAGAATATTAAGATGTGATTACCTAGGGGAAATTTTCAGCGGGGATCAAATTGTCTGGCAAGATTTTTCCGTGGAAAAACAATTATGTCCCCAAGGGTGCTGCAAGGTGACACTTCCCTTCCTATTTCACAGAAACATTTCTTGTGTTTATTTTCATCCTTTATTTAACTGAAGTTATTTGCTTCATAATTCAGTGGTCTACTATTAACAAGGGCGGTAGATCCGTGTGTAAGGAGGAGGAGGATGAGGTCCTACACAAAAAACCCTCTATACAGTCTTTTGCGCATAAAGGGCCATATGACACCAAGAGTTATACTTCAGGTGCCATTTCCGGAATAAAATGGCTGGGAAGAATAGAATGGGTGCTACTATAATCTCAATGGCTCAAAATCATAATTCTGAGGTTCACAAATTCTAATTAATTTTTTATTCCTTTTCCCAGCCCCCTTGATATTAATTATAAACAAAACACGAGTAATGTCCACAAGAGTGCTGCAAGGTGACACATATTTTGGGAAGAATTACCTGAATTGTGCCACAAAACCGTTTTCATTTGTCTCTATTCCTCTTTGGATTCACAATTTTAATTATGGAGAGAATATTACAGTGGAATTGTCCCGGGAAAATTTACAGTAGGGATCAATTTGTCTGGCATGGGTATGTTATTATAAATCACCTAATGACTAGCAGAAATTAGAAGGCTACTGTAAAAAACAGAGAAGACCTACTGTTAGAGAAAAACAGAAGAGAAGGCTACCAGAAGACCATAAAGAGGTAGGTGAGGACTCATTCGAAAATTAGCGTTTACATCTACTTTTCATCTACACTGCTTTTTAATTGTCCAGGGAAAATTTAAAGTAGGGATCAATTTGTCTGGCAAGATTTGTCCATGGGAAAACATGGGTATGTTATTATAAATCGCCTATTGACTAGCAGAAATTAGAAGGCTACTGTAAAAAACAGAGTCCGTGGAAAAATATGGATAATGTCCACAAGGCAACTGTAAGGTGACACCTCCCTTCTTATTGCACAAAAATGTTTCTGCCGTTTATTTTAATGTCTTATTTAACTAAAGTGATTTGCTTCATAATGCAGTGGTCTATTGTTAAGGAAGGGTGGTAGATCTTTGTGTAGGGAGGGGGGTAATATCCTACAAAAACTTAGATTGTAACCTGACAACGAAAAAAATGCAAATAGGTTTTTAGTGCTATGATTTCTCTATAGGCTGTAAATTACAAATAGTTTTATCCTGTCAATGAAATAGTGAAAATTAGTAAATAATTTGAATAAGTACGTATAACAATAAGTAATCCTTATTTTAATATAAAACTTTGAGTGGTTCCAGAGCCGTATGTCTACAGTTCTCCAACCCCTAAGTGGCAAGGAATTGGGATCAGGTGCGTAATTTGATTTTGGACATAGGGGACAACTGTACCGTGTTTTCTTCGTAATTTGAAAACTTCACACTATGATGATGGTTATTGGTGCAATAAGCTCCCAGTTTTCCATCAGACCCCCGTTCGCCACCCCCCTCCACTGGAATTTGTTTTCTCCAAAAATACTGTCAAAATTAAGATGAGCATACATTATAAAACATCTTTACCTTTTCTTGTTACTATATGGCTCTTTTTTCAGTTTTCTCTGTCATTTTCACTTGATTGGGAAAACTGGCTCCAAATTTGACCCTACCTCCCTCTCGATTTCAACAAAATTAAGCCATTTGTTGGGGTATGGATTTAGTGACCACGTTGCAAACCATGAACTGGATGACCTTTATTACCTTATGAATAACAATTCTTGACAAAATATCTTACCGGGACAAGCTTTAAAAAATCAGTGTATCACATTTACAAAACAACGAAATTATCTGAAAAATAATCACATAGAAGTGACAAAACCGTGACTAAAAAAAAACGAAACAAGCAGGAATCAAACTCAAAATATTCTAATTTAAAGTACAACGCTCTACTAACAGAACCACGGCTCTAATAATCTAATTTGATATATTGGTATTTGTACCTTAATTACGTAGATTATTAAGTAGGCTTGGAGGAGGAACATACGGGAGGTGTTCGTAAAGACCTCCAGTAAAAGGTTTCGGACCATAGTTATTATAATGATATTGTTTTTTACTTCCACGCTTTTCTACTTAAGAAGTGATACCAATGTTTTAGTGCTATATGACGCTTACAGATGGTAGAATTAATAAAAATCATGTATATATGAGCAATAGCTTTCAAATTAGCTATTAAACTTCAATTTAAAAAGTTCTGGTATCCCACTAGCCCCAGCTGTTTAATTGACTCATGACACCAAAAGTACTGTTTTTGGAATTTTTGCCCTTTGGAACTTGCTGATGGTGAAATTTATAGGAAGGACTTAGATATGGGCAATATCTTTTATATGAGCTATTTAAAATCTGTCTAGCCTGAGATGTTCTGGTAGCCTGCTAGCCCCACCCCTTGAAAAATAGCACAAACAGTGCCATTTTTAGCGCCACATGGCACTTCCAGATGGGGGAATTTATAAAAAGCACGTAGATAGGAGAAATGGCTTTTTAATGAACCATTAAGTATCTCTCTATGATGTTGTGGTAAACTCCTAGCCCTGGAAAAAAAACGAAAAAAAACGGGAGACAGATCAGTGCTACCCATGAAAAAAGGGATTTTCCTTGTTGTTCGAGGTAGGGGACTGCAATTTCCCTGTCATGGATTTTCGACTATGCTGATTCTAATGGTACAATTTTCGTTTTGACTTGACGCCATTTCAAGGGGTTTAGGTCTTTTTTTCAAATTCACCACAATTTTTCTGGCAATAAACTTTTACTTTAAAGACGAGCCGAAATATTAGGTACCATTCCTGAATCAGTGTCAGATGGCAATTTGGTTTCACAAAGCAGTTTGTTTTAAACGTGTTTTTTAACTTTTGGTTACTATGGGCTGGTTCGCTCTTTACTAGGTTGTAACTACTGCTGCAACCAAGACAAGGGGAAGCGAATATCAAATTATCAATCTCTCGTGTTACGAAACTGGGACACTTTGCCACTTTGTTTTATGCTATTTAGTGCAAGAGATTTAGCATGTGAGGAGTAGGAGGCACTGTTATTTTGAAAATAGCGATGAAGACCACGCTGCCTTTCCATATCAAACAAACACAAAGTAGAAACAATAGGGAAATTTTTTTCCAAGACTGTGGAATTCAACTAAGTAGATATTTCGGCCCTATGTCCAAGGGCAGTTTTAAGGCTGGACGCTCCTATAGAATTTATACTGTCTTTTCAATTCTTTTTCAATCGCGGTATATCACACAAACACTCAAGGTTATCAGATTTCACTGACGTTATTAAACTCAAGGGGTTTCTCACTGAAAATTATGATTAATGTATATTCATTCTTCGTAATTCGACAAGTAAATAGGAATATTTATTTGGAAAAGAACTATTATTCGGGGAGAAAATTAGAGAAATTATTATTCGAGATTTTTTTTTTGGAGGAGGGGGGTTCAACTCTTACGAAAGAAATACCAGGAAAACACAGGAAAATTAAACATTTCGCTGAGAAAATTAAGCATTATACAAATTTAAGGTGGGTGAATCCCTCGCCTGCGTGTGTACCTGTGGTCTGGTCATCATTATTTGCCAGGAGACGCGGTATAAAATTGTGGAAATTACAAATAAATAGTACATATTTTCGGGTTTTTACTTCATGCAGACCTATTTAGAAAAATATAATTTAAATAATTGCTCGCAGCGAAGTGACAAATTTATTTCATTTTATCAAAAAGTTCGTGGTAACGAACTGTACTAAGGAGCGACCCGGCTCAATAGTAACCAAAACTCTAAAAAACGGATTTTTGATACCAATAGCTACATGAACAAAATTGCATTTTAATGCTGACTTTAAATATATGAGATACTTATCTAAAATTACGAGTCTAAGAAAAATTGCCTTATTTTAGAAAATAGAGGGAAACACCCAATAAAAGTAATAAAACCAAAATTACACCCATCCGAATCAGCCTATCAGGGAACCCTACCGTGGAAGTGTTAAGCTTCTATCAGCAAAAATATGGATTTTTTTTCCAGGGGTGATTATATCGAACCAGTTGTCATAGAATGTTGCGAGCGGGCTCATTCCAACGGAAATGAAGTTATATACAAGTGAATTATATATAAAAAAATGAAGTACATAGCACCCTTTTTAAGTGATCTAAAAAATTGGAGGGCACCTAGGCCTCTTCCCACGCTAATACACTAACAGAATACAAAAGTTCGTTACGTAAGCTAACTCGTAAGTTACGTAGATCTTTTACTAGCAAAAACGTTCGTAAAATATTAAAAGTTCTAGTTGCCCTTTTAAGTAACCAAAACATTGGAGGGCAACTAAGCCTCCTCCCCTGCTCCTTTTTTCTCAAAGTGATTCTATCAAAATTATGAGAAAACCATATAAATATGAAATTTCGTTTTAATTATTCATCTGTGGAGAGCCAAAATCAAAACATGCATTAGTTAAAAAACGTTCAGATATTAAATGAAAAAAAGACATGTTTTTAACTGAAAGCAAGGAGCAACATTAAAACTTAAAACGAATATAAATCACTTCGTATGTGAAAGGGGCTGCTCCCTCCTCAACGCCCCGCTCTTTACGCTAAAGTTTTACTCTTTTTCTCTCAATTCTACTTTTTAAAACAGTAAAAAACTTTAGCGTAAAGAGCGGGGCGTTGAGGAGGGAGCAGCCCCTTTCATATACGAAGTGATTTCTGTTCGTTTAAGTTTTAATGTCGCTCCTTACTTTCAGTTAAAAAAAAACTTGTTCTTTTTATTTAGCTTATCCATACGGGTTCATTAAAAAATATTCTAAAGTTCGATTGTTGCTTGAGTATTTGTATGTCTGAATTTGTATTCGGATAAGACTGTAATGACACATGATAACTACCCATACCTAGCACAGTTGGATTTATATAAACGGTTCTCGTATCTCCATACTTCTTGGCAACCTTCCGTCGACAATTTCGGGTAACAGTGCCTCAAAATAAATTTTTTTTTAGATTTGGCAGCATTTTGTTAGACCAGAATTCACGGTCACGACCAATCTTTTCATAATATAATTCCTCTTCCCCTAAAAATATTACAAAGTATACAAAATCAATGTCACAACATTACAATTGCATTTGAATTTGGTAATAGTAGTCATGTGTTCTTTTCAGCTTTATTTCACTATTAAATTTCTTTTCTAGACATGTATTTTTTTTAAGCGCTATCCACTCTTCCAATGTAAGCCCTTTTGCTGTCAAAGGGCACTTCACCTCCAAAAGAGCCTTCTCACCCGAAGGAAAAATTGCTATCCCGTCCGGACTGGCCCCTAGAAACCCATATTCCTTGTGAATGAAAAGCCCAGCAGAGTTCACAATGCAACCCATTTTCTCTGCAAAAGCTGCAATAGCTACAGGCTCATACATCTGACCATGCTCCATTGCCTTTGTTTGGCGGTTTCTGGGATACAGCAGCTGCCGAACTAATGAGCCCACAGTCTTCAACCGCCTTTTACAAACAGCACCAGCTACGGAAGCTGTAATTCTGTTTTTTCTGTATTCTATCCAGCTATTATCGATAGAATTTCTCTGAAGCCTAGTGGCTTTTTCGATACTGAGGATATCTGTTGCAGTACATTGGAGACGAGTCAAAAAATCTGTTTTTGCAATTTCGAGCGCACTGCAATCAAGATCCGGAGCAGTTGCGTTCGAGCCGTAGTTTTTGTCTGCTCCGGTTGGCTCCCTGATTTCTTTTGAAGGGAGTTTTGTGGAAGCATTAGTGAAAAGGCGCTTTTTAGCAGACAGTTTTTTACGTCGAGCAGTAGTCATGGCCCGCTGTTGTGCAAGTTTTTTCAACTGCCTACTTGGTGTAGATCCTACAGTTCTTCGAAATATTTCAAGGCGAGCTGAGTGACCTTTCGTAAATCGGATTCCTGCTGCTTTAACACGGGTGGTATATCGCGCACTTTGGCTAACCATGATGTTTTTGCCACCTATAAGCCTTGCAACTATGCTCATAAAATATTCTGCCAGGTTGCTCGTGTGGTTTCCTATCAGTAGACGAGCCCTTCTGGTCAGCGTATCAAAGGCTGAATACACATGGCTGAGAAAGATGTTGCTAGGGGTGTCTTCAGGATTGACCTGTTGAACTTTCCCGGAGAACGAGCAGCGTGTAGGACAAAATCTATGGTCGCCACGGAAAAAATGTAGAGGAATTGCCTTCAGCGCACTGATGAGATCCTTCACGCTTTTCTTCTCTGTGGTGGCACATACAATTGCATTTCTGGCAAAATCACACATTTTCTTTATTATTGCGGCACTAAGAAATCTTCTGCATTCGGCATTTTCATGCTGCTTCTTATATAGTCTGTTTTTCAAGCATTTGCACGCATGATTAGCACACTCAATTTTTTCTACATTTCTGCCATATGTTACCCTTGCTATAATTTCAGAATGGGTACTTGAATCGCCGTCGGCAACAAATCGAGTATATCTTAGATTGTGCATGGATGTTGCTATTCGGAATGCGTCAACTAATATATCTGACTCCATACCTGTACTGGGCCCCTGCCAGTTCATAAAACATGTATGTTCAGGAACAGATCTATTAACTTGATGCCTGTATTTCACGCAAGTACAGCAATATTTGTTCCTAATTCCTAGATTTAAGAGTTTCTTCGAATAGAAACCTATCACCAATCCACAGCCTGAGAGTGCACGATATCTATTCCCATAACTTCGTGTACACCAGCTTCCATCAACTATAACACATGTCTCTACAGCTCCATTTGGGTGAATTTTCTCACCTGCTTCCAGTGCCATCCTTCGCTCGGTTTTCCCATTTTCGATAAGATAGTCATAGAGAACTTTTTCCAATTCTACGCAAATTTCTTTCTCAAATTTCGTAAAGACTTTTTGAGACGGGGTATTTATTCCAATGGTAGAGAAAAGTTCTTGAACCTGGGCGTGAGTCATTCCACCATTTATTGCACCAACCACTACCTCTTTGTTGACACTTACTGTTCCTGTTTCTGTTTTGTGTTTCTTTCTGATAGTATTCACACTATCAAAATCAGTCCTTTTCCGTTTTTTGACTACGGTTTTCGTTGAGTCTTTTTTTTTAAACCTTCTAGGAGCAAGGGGTTTTTCTGTGTGAAGTGTGGCTTCCTCATGACATGATTCGCATTTGAAGATGAGTCTTGAGCGCAATCCAGCTCTATGTTCTTAGAAAACATCATATTTGAAACCAAATTGATGTCTTGGCACCTGTAAATAAAATGGTAATTGGTTGTGAGGAAGTAAAATAGTAAAGTAGCGATTTTATTGTTTTGGTAGAAAGGAAAGTGCTATAGCTTCAAAAAGGATAGGTAGTATGTAGAGTAGTGAGCGATGTAGGGTAATTAAAATATGAAATAAAATATAAAATATAGCTAGAAATGGGTGAGAAGTGAAAATTATACGATCTAACCGAAAGTTTGTTGTATTTCATTGTCAGATTAAACCACCCAATTTTATTTATGTATGTAACCAAGCCAAAAACTGTCCTGGAACTACCAATCAGGAAAGCCGAGTATTTCAAAATTTTACAAAATCCTTTGGGGCATGACAGGAAATGCCCTCTAAACAGACCCGTGTCGATTTACCAAATTCAAACGGAAATTACTAACCAAATTCCAAGAAAAATTAAGTCTCACTTGACTCCCTAAAATCAAATTCAAAGTAAAAATCTGTGCCCCAAATTCAGTTGCATCTCAACTATCATTTAAATTTTTATTCGAGTAATTCACAAAGTTCTTATTAGTACGATTAAAAATACCAATATGCTTTTATGAGTTAGGAGGATCAAATTAGCTAGTTTATTTCTCAAATCCTTTAAAGCCTTTGCAGACATTCTTTCAGAACCTTTATCCGTACTTTTTAATGATTAGATAAAAAAAAAAGTATTTTAAATGAAAGTAAGGAGCAACATTAAAACTTAGAACAAACAGAAATTATCCCGTATATGAAAGAGGCTGTTTCCTCTTCAACGCCCCACTCTTTACGCTAAAGTTTGACTCTTTCTCTTAACTCTACTTTTTAAAACAGTAAAAAATTTAGCGTAAAGAGCGGGGCGTTGATGAGGAAGCAGCCCCTTTCATATACGAAGTAATTTCTGTTCGTTTTAAGTTTTAATGTCGCTCCTTACTTCTGTTAAAAAAACTGTTTTTTTTTATTTATTTAATTTCTGAACGTTTTTGAATCAATGCATGTTTTGATTTTGGCTCTCCGCAGATGAATAATTACACCGATATTTTAATAGTTATTTTTTTGTCTAAAGTGCTTTCTCATAGTTTTGATCGAATGATTTTGAGAAAAAATGGAGCGGGGGAGGATGCCTAGTTGCCGTCCGATTTTTTGGTTACTTAAAAAGGCAACTAAAAATTTTAATTTTTTACGAATCTTTTTATTAGTAAAAGATATACGTAACTTACAAATTAGCTTACGTAACTAACTTCTGTATTCTCATGTTTTTATTACGTATACGAAGGGGCTCACCTCCTCGTTAGTACCTCGCTCTTTACATTAAAGCTTAAATTTTGTCCCAATTTCTTAAGAATAATCCCTGAATCACAAAAGCCGTAGAATAAATAGTTGAAATTACTAAAAATACTTTAGCGTAAAGAGCGAGGTATTAGGAGGAGGTGAGCCTATCGTATGCTTAATAATTTCTGTACGTTTTAAGCTTTAATGCTTCTCCTTACTTTCAGTTGAAAAAAGCTTTTTCATATTTATTTTTTCATTATTTTTTTTTAAATAATACTAGAAAATCCTGGGCTCCCTTCATGAAAATTTTCTTCCCCCATGACAAATTCCTCCAAGGAAAGTTCCCCCAAAATATCCCCCTCTTCTTCGAGTTACGAGTTTGGAAAATAAGGGGAAACGCCCCTAAACGTCATAGTATATTTTTTTATTTTTCAAAATGGCAAGTTTTTTTTTTTTTTAAATGGAGAGTTGTGAGACAGAGTCAAACTTTAGCGTAGAAAGCAAGGCGTTGAGAAGGGAACAGCCCCTATCATATACGGAGTAATTTCTGTTCGTTTTAAGTTTTAATGTTGATCCTTACTTTCAGTTGAAAAAACTTGTTTTGTTTTTTTTATTTCAGAATAGCGCGACCCATTTTTTCTGCCGATTGATTAGCTTTCGTCATAAATTAATACAGAAGTAAAAAGTGGGGCTATTTCAAAATGTAATGGGGAAATATATAATGGGCTTATAAACTGTCGCTTAAAGAGGGGCGAGGGGTGGGGTATAGCAAAGCATTCGCTCTTAGGAATAGTATAAGTAGCTACTTATGGTTGTTTTAAGTTCTTTTCTGAATTTTTAGGCCTTCCTTCAAATGTGCCCCTCTCCTTATTTTTTACCAAAAATATAATTTAAAAGATCTACTGTTTAATACTGTAAAAACTTTAGCGTAAAGAGCGGGGCGTTGAGGAGGGAACAGCCCCTTTCATATACTGGGTAATTTCTGTTCGTTTTAAGTTTTAATGTTACTCCTTCCTTTCATTTAAAAAAAATCGTTTTTTATTTAATTTCTGAACGTTTTTTTAGTTAGTCCATGTTTTTATTTCGGCTCTGCGCAGATGAATGATTAAAACGAAATTTGAATTTTTATTTTTTTTTGGCTAAACGGCTTTCTCATAATTTTGATCGAACGATTTTGAGAAAAATGAGCGGAGAAGGAGGTCCAGCTGCTCTCCAATTTTTTGCTACTTAAAAAGGCAACTAGAGCTTTTAGTTTTTTACGATGGTTTTCATTAGTAAAAATATACGTAACTTACAAATTAGCTTACCTAACGAACTTCTATATTCGCATGTATCTATTACGTATATAAGGGGGGCTCGCCCACTTGTCAATACCTCGCTCATTACACTAAAGCTTAAATTTTGTCCTAAATCCTTAAGAATAACCCCTGAATCACAAAGGCCGTAGAATAAATAATTGAAATTACTAAAAAATACTTTAGCGTAAAGAGTGAGAGATTAGGAGGAAATGAACCCCTTATATGTGTAATATTTTTTGTTCTTTTTAAGTTTTACCGCTGGTCCTTACTTTCAGTTGAAAACACTTTTTCATATTTATTTTTTCATTGTTTTTTTAAATCATGCTAGAAAATCCTGCCCCCTCCCATTCATGGAAATTTTCCTCCCCATGACAAACTCCTCCATGGAAAGTTTCCCCAACATAACCTCCTCTTCTCAGCCCCTCCTTCCAACCAAAAAATCCCACTGAAAACGTCTGTACACTTCCCAATAATCATTACTATGTGCAAACACTGGTCAAAGTTTTTAACTTGCAGCTTCTCCCATGGGGACTTTGGGGGAGTAAGTCGTCCTGAAAGACATAGTTATAAGGTTTTTCAACTATGCTGAATAAAATGGCTATATCAGGATTTTGATGGCGCTAGAACTTTTCATTTCCATTTGAATGAGCCCTCTCACAAAATTTTAAGACCACTGGGTCGGTACAATCACCCTTGGAAAAAAGAATTAAATAAATAAACACGCATCTGGGATTTGTGTTTAGGCAAAATATACAAAATTCTACATTCTTGTAGATAGGAGCTTGAAACTTGTACAAAAAGGTTCTGTGATACGCTGAATCTGATGGTGTTACTTTCTTTAAGATTAAATGACTTTTAGGGGGGTTCCCTTATTTTCGAAAATAAGGTAAATTTTCTTAGGCTCGTAACTTTTGATGGGTAAGACTAAACTTGATGATGAAACTCACATATTTAAAATCGGCATAACAGTGCGATTCTTGAGATGTAACTCTTGATATCAAAATTCTGTTTTTTAGAGCTTTGGTTACTATTGAGCCGGGTCGCTCCTTACTACAGTTCGTTACCACGAACTGTTCGAAATTACCTCTACTGGTAAGTTCGCTTTATGTTGGAAAAAAAAATGATAAAAAGAAGTTTTTTAACTGAAAGTAAGGAGCAAAATTAACGAACAGTAATTACTCTGTATATCAAAGGGGCTTTTCCTCCCTCAACACCTTGCTCTTTACGCTAAAGTTTGACTCTTTTTCTTAAGTTTACTTTTTAAAACAGTTAAAAACTTTAGCGTAAGGAGCAGAGCGTTGAGAAGGGAGAAAACCTTTTAATATACAGAGTAATTTCTGCTTGTTTTAAGTTGTAATGTCGCTCCTTACTTTCAGTTCAAAAACTTGTTTTTTTTTCATTTTATTTCTGAACGTTTTTGGATTAATACATTTTTTTTTGTGTTTTTTTTTCTGTTTCTCTGTTTGCCATTCTGGCATGTCCAATGAATTGTGGGACAGAATAGAGGCAGTTCAAAAAACGTGTCTAAGAATTATTTTCAAACAGGGTAAAGGGCCTTACATTTCCCTTCTTCAGAGAGCAAATCTAGTCACCCTTAAGGAAATGAGAGTACAAATTTCCTTATTATTTTGCCAACAATATCGTGCATAACCCTTGTACTACTTCTCCTTTCCCTAGTGAATATTTACCCACCCGCCACGTCAGGGGCGGATCTAGGATTTTTTTTTGGGGGGGGGTGTACATGAAAGATTACTCCGATAAACTTGTGGACAAAGAAATACCAACAATTTAAAGGGAACTGCAACAATTTCTAAGTCGTGGGTAGGTAGTGGACATGGACTTTAATTTAATATAAAATCTGATGAGTTCTATTGAAATTAAAGTCAATTAGAAATATTGCTACAAAAAAAGTAGGTTTATAAGAACCACCTCGCCATAAAACACAATTAAAAGGTTGTTCACCCTCTACAAAAAAATAATATATTAAATCTTTTCTGCATAATTTTTAGCATTTGCACTTCTGGCGACTATAGCGGGTTACTTAAACTTTGTATTGTCAAAAAAAAAAAAAATTAGTACCATATTTTGGTATCATACATTCTTTGGAACTAATTGTTGGTTAAACATTAAAATGAAAGACAAAGAAAAAACTTACATGTGGCGAATCACGAGCTTTTCATAATTCTCAAAAAGGTAAGGCAGATCCACAATCCAGCGTGAGCCTTTTAGAAGGTCTGACCCCAAATTTCTTCCAGAAGTGATAACTTTAAACACAAAAGGGGAATTTGTTCCAATTCCTTCGGAACTTGATTCGTCGTGAACCGAAGCATCCGTTAAGTCTTCTAACATATATTTTGGTAAACGCGGTCTGCCTCTAGCCCGATAATTTAATTTCAACTTTTCACGATGGGCCTGCACATTTGGCAAATGGAGCCCTCGTATATTTCTTTTTTTTTCCCATGTTACTGTGGTCAATAACAAGAACTATATAAGAACTTTATTAGGGTTTTGACCATTTTTATCGGGGTTCACTTACTAAAGGGTTGAATTGTTTCTTGGAAAGGCCTTGGACTTGAGACTGGTCATTTGACTGCTTTAGTATGGGTAATTTTTATTGGGGTTTATTTACCAAGGGGTGGGATTGTTTCTTGGAAAGGCCTTGGACTTGAGACTGGTCATTGACTGCTTTTGTAGTTTACTTTGGTAGTTCTACAGCAAGACTCGGGTTTTGCTATAACAAATTTAAATATTCTGGGGACATTTTGTTTCGTTCATTAGTTATTTTGTTTCATTCATTAGTTATTAATTAGCTTGTTTTATATATTTTTAATTCTTATTTCAGTACGAAGATTATGCAAAATTGTACTTATACTACAATACATAAATTTGTCCTGAATTTATTTTAATTAAACCAAAACGATAGATCAATCTTTTTAAAATAAAACCATTGCTTCTTATTCGGCCCTTGTGCTGTGTTCAATTTATCTCTAGGATTAGACGCAGCTTATCCTTAATTATTTATACAATACAATTTTCTTATATATTTATTAACCGGCAGTTTGGTGTCTGCACCTTACTTCTTCTCTAGACTCTGTTTAAACAGGTTAGAACTAAATAATGCTTGACTGAATCGCTCCTGAACAATCCGAATGGTTAGCCCCTTGGTGTATTTTTTGCATTCTTAGATGCTCCGATTACAGCTCAATCTAACCTTTTGAGGGGAAATTTTGATTTCGGAACACAAATATGTAAAGTATTTGAAGGGACTGCAGCCAGGAGGTATATATTATAGAAAAAAGCTTCTTATTGATGAATAGAAAATTTTTTGCTCTATTTTTTGATACCCACAACAACAATGTCAAGCTTAGCAATCTAGAATGCAAACCCGAAACAGGTTTTATAATTATTTTGGAATTATAAAAAAAATAATTGTCGGCTTTAAGATTTGATTATGCCAAAATATTCACCAGATTTTTTTACTTCTATTGACATAAAAACCGCCAAAATCACTAATTCAGGAACGTCAGGCAAACTCCAAATGTTTAACATGGGAGGTATAGGAAGATTCTTTGCGAGTCCGTCCAGCCTTAAGCACAACACCAGAAAGAATATATAAAACTACTAATGTTTTAAAACAGCCCTAGAACGAACTTTAACCAGGACTGATAAATAAAATGGTTTAAGATGATAAATTCATTCAAATAAAACAGAACAAAATGATTAAATGCAAGTTTTCAAAGCTAATTCTTAGATTGGGTATTCAGATTATTTACTCCAACAAAATTAGGCGTCAGGTATTGTACAAAAGTAGGAAGAGGAGTTAGACAGGATAGGTGTTATCTCCAATTCTTTATAGATAAATATTAATAATTTGGCTAAACTCTCTGGTTTTGCTGATGTTTTTCACATTGGATAGTCTGAAGACCTGCTTCTGATGCTGTTCCAAAAATAGTTTCGCCCGAATAATTTCTGTTGTTTCTCTATTTTTTTTTTTTTTTACTTCAAGTTTTTCTCTTATAGTACCACCACTGTTTCTGCCATTCAACGTAATAATTTCACTGTGTTTGTAAAGTTTCCCTGTTTGCATTAGCGGACTGTTTCGTTTCTAGCGAAACAATAGATAGATCATTTAAAGAATATTACAAAGAAAGAAAGATATACGTTCAATATTTCATTGAACGGTATTCAAATACATGATATTGGTAATACATCCACAGTTTTATAATATTTGTTATGATAATAAATAAATGTCAAACCCAAGAATTCTCGTGACACAGCGAACTTCATACAAATTAGCCATTTCTACAAATATATATATGTATATATATTAGACAAGTTTATTTGATGTGCTTTATAATTTTTCTTTTATTACTCTGGGACTATGATAGATTTTGTATTTAATTATCATTATTATTGAGTGGATAGTCTATCAAAAATCAACTATATGTTAAATTGTATAACAAAAGTATAACACAATCATGAATTGAAATCCAGATGGTCAATGACGTGCTCTGGGCCAATTTTACTCAATCTTCTGTGATCATTTTCTTCTTTTTGCGTCAAATAGTTTACCTATTCTTAAGACAGGTAACATGGAATCTCGATAAATTATTTTTGTTTTTTTCTTTGTCTTCCACCTTAGTCATACCACAGGAGAAAAAACTGGTCTCTTGCAAGTAATCTGAACTTAGCTGATTTAATTTCAAAGTTCGATATATACACAGAAAACTCTAAGGTATGGCTCATGCTTGTTTATCCCCTCATCCATATTGATTTTTCGTTGATTGTTCCTTCTTCTATTTTCTTCCGCCATTTTTTACTGTTTTGTGTCTGCTATAAATTAACAAGCAGTAACGTTTTGTTTTTCTTAAACGATTAAGTGAACGCATTTCTGAAAATTCCATAGGTCTGGACAAGTTCATTGCCTACTAATATTGCTTAACTTCAGTGATTATTTTCACATACATGAGGTTGCATGCATAGGAACTATTACCATATTGAATGGGATGGTAATCAAGATCAAAGAGTTGTGTTGCGAGAGCAACACTGGTTTTGTCGTGTTTTTTTTTCGTTCCTAGCACCCCGATTTCAGCTTATTCCTAGAAAGTGGTAAGGGTCTAATCACTGCGGTTTTTACGGAAAGTGTGGACCTTAGACCGGACTGATGAATATGACTTTGCATTTTGGAAAGCTTCGTAGAATTCTTGCCTGGGGCCAAAAATCTATTGTTTCTACCCATTTCAGTTCGTGATTTCAGCTGAGTTTATTCGGTTTTTTTTTGCACATGGGATTGCGGTAGAGAAATAGTATCAGATTTGCCTCTTAAACTTTAAAAGTTCTCTGATTGCTAAAGAAATTAGAGTTTATCCTTTGCTCCATTCTAAGTGATGACGTTAGAAACTTGGCCTACAGCAAAAAAGTCAACTTTTGAACTAAGACAGATAGATTTTTTTCGACGGCAGTCAATGGCTCTTGTTGAGCTGACCAAAGTGTATTTCATCCATTTTTTTGTAGAAAAATTCCTTCATGAGATATATCAGTTTGAAAGTTTGAAGGGGTTGACAACTTCAGTAGTAAGGTACTCACTGAAACCAAAAATAGACCGATACAGAAATGGTATCAGATGCGCCTCTTAAACTTCATTGCTAAAGAAAGTTTTTTCATTTTCATTGCTAAAGAAATTAGTTTATCTTTTGCTCCTTTCTAAGTGATGACGCTAAAAACTTTACCTACGGCAAAAAAGTCCACTTTTGAAATAAGACGGATAGATTTTTTTTTCGACGGCAGTCGATAGCTCTTGATGACCTGATCAAAGCATATGCCATCCACTTTTTGGTAGAAAAATTCCTTCATAAGATATACCAGTTTGAGGAGTTGACAACTTCAGTAGTAAGATACACACTGAAACCAAAAATAGGCCGATACCAATTGTGAGACATATAGGGGAGTTTTAAGCAACAGTCTTCTGTTAACTCATAATCATCTTCGGCAATGAGGGGTTCGCAACTTTTGCTAGTTGGTGTACCTATTATTTTTTTTCCGGTGTATTTGATGGTAAGACCAATTTGGTTCCAATGGTAAGACGTGCAGAAGGCTTGTAAGTAATAATCAGCTGTTAGGCTAAAATAATCTTCAGCGATGCGGGGTTTGCAACTTTTGCGAGTTGGTAAACCTAGTATTTATTTTAAGATCCTTACAGATTAACAACTTCAGCGTTTAATGGAAGCGAGGAAACAAAACCAAAGTGATGCTCTCGCCATACTTTACTCGGCGAAGCCGAACAAAGGTAGCCGCAACACCTCACGTTGCCCATGCAACGTAGGTCTAGTTTCTAATGTTTTTGAACACGAGGCAAAAATAAACTGTTCAACACTCTACGACTGCTCTCTTACAATGATTTTTGCAGCACGGAAACTGATGTATTTGTCGAACCATTCGCTGAGATTCTTCGTTTATCGGGGAACTTACAGGGAAGTTACAACAAATGGAAAAAATCAGATTTATTGACGATTTGGTAGACAGATACGCTATCTATGTAAAGAAGAAATCCCCCCAAAGTTACCTGAACACTGTCGAGCATGCGTCAAGAAATCAGTTTCTTGAAGCATCGACCTTCAAAAGCTGGAGCCCTGCTAGACCCTTGGTCGGATTAAGGCAGCAGTCTTAAACTTCTTGCAGAGTTTCAGTCGATTGCATATATGTATCAACTAAATTTCTAGCGAATCTTGCAGATGTCTTCGGGAAGGTAAACTTTAAGCTTATTTAGGTTGACTTTAAGGTTGATGGTACTTGAGCGGTTGAAGAGTGTATTGAGAGCACTTGGTTCATTTTGGTTCTTCAACCATATACATTGAAAGCCCCCCGGGATTTTGTTTCAAACAATGTGCAATATGCCAATCTATTTTCAAAAAAGTAAGCGGTTAAAGAGTGTATTAAGAGCCCTTGGTTCATTTTGGTTCTTCAACCATATACATTGAAAGCCCCCTTCCGGGATTTTGTTTCAAATAGTGTGCAATATGCCAATCTATTTTCAAAAAAGTAAGCGGTTGAAGAGTGTATTAAAAGCCCTTGGTTCATTTTGGTTCTTCAACCATATACATTGAAAGCCCCCCCCCCGGGATTCTGATTCAAACAAGCTCGTACGTCTGATTCAAATACACAGAAACGACGCTAGAATAGTTTTCACTTAGCTTCCTTATCTCTAAGGTTTTATCAAAAGGTATACGCAATATTTAACTAAGAAAAAAGAAAGATGATTGCAAGTATTGGCAGTATACCGTCAGATGACGGCACCATGAAACCTGATAAAAAAACAAAAAACTTCTTAACCTACAAATAAGAAAAATACTTTGATGTGAAACAGGCTTTTATTTGAAACTCCGAAATCATACAAACTCACCGCCTGTCTTCTGTATCACAGAAAGGGTTACGCACACAGAAAACTTCTTTTCCGTGTCCTCCCTATTTAATTTACATAGTGTTCATCTGACTTTCTCTCTGTTATAATCAATAACACTGGAACCAATTTCACATATTCCAAAGCCAGAAACTTGGATAAACATTAGACAAAAAACACGGGCCAAAATTTAAAGGAACAAAACAAAAATATACTAATAGAACGGCCAACAACCTTAAAGTTAGAAAAAGACACTCGGTTCTCACACGGCAAAATATTTGTTTTCATTCACACTAAAATTAGACCGTATTAAAGACAAAAATAAACCTAAGTGCACTTCCAAAACAATTAAATCTAATACACATCAATGACCGCATTCATTAACTGATATACATATTTACATATCTCGGAATTTTTTTTTGACTGCAAAATGCAAGAAGCTTTTGTAGTTACAGAGCACTGTTTTAAGTTAACAAATAAATACTACGAGTCTATTATAGCTACGGCACTGATTTTAGTTTGCAGATCTTTCTAAGCCGTTCCTCTTTTGGGAAATGGACTTAAATTATATAAAACAAAATTGAAGGTTTAAGCAATTAAAAGAGATTTTGGTAGCCCTTAAATAGCATCTATAAACGTTGACAAAATGAGAAAAATAACTCCGAACAAGGGAATCAGACATAAAAGCGGAGAAAGGGGTAGCTTCGGGCCGTATCCCCACTAGCTGTTTGAAAATATGTACCAATTTTTCCCACAATTTGGTATAATTTACAATCATTATACTATTTTTTTGCGTTCTTGTAATTTTTGCATGACTCCTCGTAGTAAATATCTAAGCATGTGGCCGACGATTATCAGTAGACGATTGCCTAAGCTTTCAGATGCCTTATGCAAGACAACTTACTTCAGTTAACGATTTCTCTCAAATTCACAATATGTCCTATTGAAACTCCGTCAGTGCCGCATACAGTAAAGGTTTTATATGGTGCCTGAGCGGAGCAGCTGACCTTAGGATATAGTAGTGAGGAACGGCCATAAAAAAAAACTGGATGCGGCCGTAGGGAGTAAGGGATAGCCATAATAACGATACAGGACACCAATTTCAAAACACAAGTAACAGACCGTTAGGAGATAATGGCTAGCTTGACTTTTGCTGAGAGGAAAACGAAGGAGTTACAAAAGATTTTACAAGATGAAACAATTTAAAATCTAAGAGAGTAAGATAGATTCAAGGAAGATAAAATAGAATAAAGGAAGGAAAATAACGAAAAAAAAAAACAAAAAAAAACAGGAAGACAAGGTGTTATGGGCATTTCTGTACACAGGATAGGTTTTTGCCAAGAGATTTTCCAATATGAAAAATTGAATTTTCAGAAAAAAGTGAAAAAGTAACATAAATGGATCTTAAGGCCCAAAACAACCTTTTTTATGCTGAACGGCCCCCCCCCCCAAACAAGACATCACCCAAAGATTAAAACGCTCTCTATAGATAAAAACATTAAAAAAAAACATGCATGCACAAAATGTATAAGTATCTAGTGTATTACACTTTAAGCACGCAAACTTTATTTTAGTTAAAAAATGGCTTACTGGTTTCTATACAAAATCACTTGTACTCTATTTATACAGTCAACTAACAAGAGCATATGCACAGTCTATAAACAAATTACCTACATAAAATTATATCTGGCACACATAAAATACAAAAAAGGCCTATCTAAAATTCCTTTCTCCTATAAAATAAGAGATAAGGTACACGAGGAGGACTATGTCGCAAAAGAGTTTTCTCATCAACCACTTTAATAGCTGCATCGTCATATCGAATCCACCGCTGAAGCTCTGGATGGTAGACGTCGGCCACGTAATGTCCTTTGGTTGCCTCTTTTCCATCATGGTAAATGACAGCGAAAAGTTTATAGTTGCGCTGCTTGTTACTCATTTTAGCTTTAATGTTAGAAGAAAGAACGTCTACAAAAAAAGAATGTTTTTAAAGGCAAGACAACTTGGATAAAAAATAAGATTCATGGGGTCCGGACCTGACGTCTGAAGTCTCATTGTCGTCTAATAAAATACTCCCTACGGCTAATGACTGAATAAAGTTTTATTTTTGCTCTGTTTTAACGTAGTAAATTTAAACAATTTTTTTCAGCTATGACGAAGAAGCAACATTAAAAAAACTAAAAACGAAAAGAAATTATTCCATCTATGAGGGGGGCAGGCTTCCCCTTCCTCAACCTTAGCTCTTTACGCTAAAATCCAAGTTCTGAAAGAATACTTTTCATTCAAATTCCGATGACCCTTGCATTTGAGCAGCCTTTCCTCATGAATTGAAACAGAAAAGCAAACTTTAGCATAAAGAGGGAGGGGGAACCCCTATCATCTACGGAATAATGTCTGTTCGTTATAAGTTTCAATGTTGCTTGTATCTTTAATTTCTGACAGTTTTTCAATCATGCCAAAAAATTCCCTCCCCCTGTGTAAATATTTCCCCTGGAAATTTTCTCAGTGAAAAAATTTATCCGTGGAAAATACCCTTCTCCACGGAAAGCCCCCCTCAAAATGTCTATATATCTCCAAAGAGTAAATACTATGGGAAGGATCGGGCAATTTACGTAACTTACAGCCCGTTCCCCAAGGACTATGGAGGGCTGTGTCCTTCCCAAAGGCGTAGTTATTGAACCTTTCAACTATACTGAATCAAATGAATATCTACAAGTTTTAATTGGATTTCCTTGGAAGAAATGAGCATGAGAGGGGGACTAGTTGCCTTCCAATATTTTCAGTCACTTAAAAAGGACATTAGAACTTTTCATTTCCGTTCGAATGAGCCCTCTCCTGATTTCCTAGGACCACTAATTCGGTATGATCACCACTGGAAAAAACAAAAAAAATCTGATGGTGTGATTTCCATTAAGATCGCTTGACTTTTTGGGGAGTCCCCCTCCTCCCTCTTCAAAAATCAGACAAATTTTCTCAAGCTCGTAGCTTTTGAAGGGCAAAGTTAAACTTAATTAACTTTATATATACAGAATCAACAAAAAAAAAAGCTAATTCTTTTGATGTTTCTATTGTTATCGAAATTCCGCTTTTTAGAGTTTTGGTTACTATTGGGTGGAGTTACTCCTTACTTACAGTTGATTACCACAAACTGTTTTAGGAAACTGCGATAAATTTCAGAGTTACGGAGCCAGTTAATCCAATCTGGATGCCTCAGCTAAACAGAAGGATACCAACGGCCAAGCAGTTAGAAACATCCCATCCATCAGTCCCAAATAGTTAGTGAACAGACGTACAGGCCGAAAATTGAGTAAGAAAGACATTGGATTGCGGAAGCTGATAATTACAAAAGCTGATATTTACACTTTTATTAGTTTGTAAGGTACAATTTTAAAAAGAGAGTATTATTTTACAGCCATACACATAAATAATTCGAAGATTAGTGCAAGATCATGTTATATTAGTGCAAGATCATGTTATGCAAACAAAAACAGTTAACTGCCTTAAATTAAGCTACATTCAAACAGTATTTTACTATTTTCCATCTGAAAAGAAAATAACAAATATTTATGATAAGCATCATTCCGTACCCATAAACACTTGACCCCCCTCCCTTCGAAATCAACAAAATGCTTCAAATGAATTACGTTCCTTAGGTGATATAAAATAAAACATAAGCATAATTTTGAAGTCAGATACGGTCTGAAATTAATTGGTATTTGGGTTAAAAACACAGATTCATTCGAGCAATAAGACGATCCGTAAGGATATAAAACCACAAAAGAAACCTTTTAATTAGCATGCCAATAATTAAATTCTATTAGCAACTTACACAGAGAGAAAAAAACCGGGTCAAACATAACATGCTGTTTTTATCAGTAGCAGCTTAGACCAGAAGATACGTGATATTAGCAGGTAGCAAAACATGAAAATTATATTTTTTGTAGAGAGTTATTTTTTTTATTATTATTATTAGACAAGGCTGATTTCCTTAAATATTAAATTCATTGCCCTGCATTTAATGTTATGTTAAAACTCTATCGATTCACACCACTGACCCTTCTCATAGTTATCAGATACAACCTAAGACCACATCGTGTTGCTCGTGTGGACACCTTCTACGCGACATTTTAAGCGGAGTTTAGCTATAATGCCTTTCACAAGGCCATATCTAGGTTGGGGGGGGGTGATTGTTTGGATCCCCCTGCCCAAAATGTTTGTTCGACTCGTATAAACATAACTAAAACAAGTTTTTTGTACCTCCCCCCCTCTGAAGAAAAATCCTGGATACAACCCTAGCCTTACATGTGCAATTTTTCAAGTTGTTTTGAACGGAACACCCCAAATAATTCCCAAGATTTAATTGAAAAGACATCACCAAAATTAATTCCCCTGTATGTTGGTTTACAGTTTTTTTTTTATTATTATTATTATTATTTATGCTGGTGCTTTCATAGTGCATAGATATCAACATGTAGCAAAACATAAATACATCCAAAACAATATTTCTCGTAGAGATTTATTTGAAGAAAAGCACGTTCAGCCAAAATTTCACGCACAAACTCATACTCGGTGGATAAAGATTGTTTCCAAAAAAAAAAAAAAAAGGAATTACTTGTTCAAACTAGGCAGGTAATTTTCCCAACACTGGAATACAATTTTCAATCTTGATTAAGGTTCACTATTTAATTACATTTTCACTAATATGTCACTTTAAATAAGCCCACATATATGTCAAGCTTTAAAAAACGTTCTAGGTAGATTTTGTGCTGATTAACTAGACAGGAGAAACACTTTCTTTTGAGATAAGAATAATAGAAAGATAAATATGGCAAACGAAAGCTTTGTAGCAACTTTTCTCAAATGATGTATTTACTTCCTTTTGATATATAGTGAATAATAAAAGAATCGAATATTTTTGGAAAAATTAAGGCTTTGGTGCAAGAAAAAAAATCATTGTTTTCTTTAAATTGGAAATTATCATTTTTATTTAGGCCTCATGTTCAAACACAAGTTATTTTAAAAAATGTTTCAGAGCCATGCTTAACCACTCTCATTGCCATGAATTCCAAATCTTATAGTTCACAGCTTATCTTCAAGTCCAACTTATTTCCACAGGGGGGGGGGAACAAAGTATTCTCTTGTGGAGGCACGAGTGCGAATTCTTCAAAATAGAAAAACAGCAAATTATATAAAAGTTAGAGGAGATTATGAACCTATAGATAAAAAAATTTCAGGGGGATGGGGGGGGCTGATATATCGTTGAAATCACCTCAACTATCTTTTTGAAAGTTTTCAAAAGTAAATGAAAAAAACAGAGAAGAGCTATAAATACAGCCACCTGAAAATCGGACTATATCTTAATTACCTTCTAGAAACTACCAAGCTCGAACCTACCTCTGTACGAGTTGCATCGTTTTTTTTTTCAATATTAACTTTTTGACACTAGATTTCCGTTAGATTTTCGAATTTGAGCTACAACCCCCTAGACCTAGGTAGTCTCTGTGAATCCGTAAATCGGACATTATTTCGCTCAAATAGTAGTATATTCGACAATTATTGCAATCGGCAATTATTGCGATTGACATCTCAAATAATGGTGTAAAAACTAGCCATAACAAGTCAAACGAAATGCCTTTAATAATAATTGGAGAACATTCCCTTTTCATCAATTTAAAATTCCTCTACAGTAAAAAATAACGTTAACAAACAATCTCATCTTTTCTAGAAACCAGGCATTCCGAATTTTCGGATATTTTCTATTTATCTATCATGGTTGCATTAATATCTGTAGCCCAGTAAAGAGTAAACCACAGCTCACAGTAACTGAAAATTATAATGCATTTTTTATATGAATTTTCGAATATAAAAGAATCACAATATGACACTGATTCGGGATGGTAACTATTGTCCATTTTAAACTTAAAAGTAAAAAGTAAGGAAAAAGGGGGGGGAATTTTAACAAAGATCTTGAAACCCGTCGAAAATGTTAGTGGCACGAACTAAGGAGAATACCATTGAGATTTTCATATCTAAAAACCGAAATCCGTAACTGTGGGCTTTCAACCCCACCCCTACAATTTGAAACCCAAGACCATGATATTTTAGCTTAGCCTGTGTATCACTGATGCGTCTTCTTTCGTTACGGGGCTAGCGGGATACTGCAACACCATAAAGAACTGCTTAATTGCTCATTTGAATAATATTACTTATGTTTACGCATAAATATGGCTTGATGGCACTAAAATAAATACAATTTTACAAAAAAACAAACATATTTTTGAAGTTTTTTCAGTATTACATCTAAAAAGTGAAAACATTAGGATTAGCACGGTCGTGAAAACTCGGGTTTATGAAATATAAATAAATATATTTATCATTATTTAGTCATCTTTACTGATCTTCATAAAAAACTAGTGATTTTTTTTTTTTGCTTTTATTAGTAATTTTTTTCTAAAATTAAGAATAGACTTAAGAAACAAAAAGCATGTGGGTGGACCACATACATTTAGAACATAACTATCACTTTGTTGATCAATTATCAATTTGTTGATAAATTACAGTCCAATACCAAGACCAAGGATGGTTCAGTTTCAGTAACAGATCAAGAAACAGGCACTTAAAACCACATAAAAAATACTTAAATAAATTACAAGTGCGGTACCAACGACCAGAGTGGTATAGCTTTGATAATCAAGTATTAGATAGACAAACCTGTTTTTCTATGAAAATAACAGAGTCGGATATACTAGAGTTTCTAACAAGGTTAGATTTTAAACCCAAGGGGGAAGGTGAAGAAGCTACTTCACGAAGTTGATGAAACCTAAATTAAGTTTTGACCCATGTTTGTGCGAATTTTCATAGATAGTGCTAAAAACAAACGATTGCCCCGTCTTTTAGCTAAAAACAAACGATTGCCCCGTCTTTTAGCTTCATCTAAGCACTAAGATTTTATAACTAAGATGTTACTACTTTATGATCAGATCATCATTTTTTCCGTCATCTAAGTAGAGATCTGGTAAGATATCGCAGCTCACTGATTTAGTAAAAATTTAATATTTCTGTCAAACAGAACATTGAAGAGAGAACTTTGATTACAATCTCATCGAAGTTCTTAGATCACTGATCCGAGTAGAATGACAAAAGATGTAAAAAAAGGGGGTGTAGGGTTCTAAGAAGTAAGTTCAAAGTATTCAAATCTCTTTAAAATCCTTTCCTGTGGTAGAATACGAAAAGATGTTAAAAAAGGGGGTGTAGGAAGTAATTTCAAAGTACTCAGAGTTCGTTAATATCGTCTTCTGTCAAAAGATGCAAAATCTTAGCCCATCAAATTGCTAAAAAAAAGGGGGGCAATATGGTAAGCAACGGAATTGAAGTTATAAAAAAGTCGGCGATAGAAACGTAGTTTAGTCGTTACAAAGGATGAATCAAATCGTCGTTCCATGTAAACTAAAAGGAGTTGTTGTACATGCTTTATTGAAGAGCTGGTCGGAAGATCAAAGTAAGTTTTGTGATCAACTGCCTTGATCATACTACTCCAAAGAAGAATTTCTTCTGGTAAAGCTAGCTTCCAGTTGAAGAATATGACTTCAGACTTTCCGGTATTAAGTTCAAGTTAAAGCTTCGTTTATTCGAATTACAACCATGCGAAACCGGCGTTAAACCACTGGATAGTGTGAATCAAGTTGAGATTGTCGTCTGGATAAAAGACTAGCGAATAATTAAGATCTTTGAGGATGATAGACAAGAAAGCAGCAGGTTGTGGAAGCTACAGTGATAACAGTGGTTAAGCGTGGTTCAGAAGCGTGGGTGCTCTGGAAAACGGAGGAGGATTTGCTAGATGTATTCCATAGAAACTGACAACGGACTGTTTTGGGCGCCCGACTGACTGACTGTATCTCGCAGTAGGCTGTATGAAAAACGTGGTTCAATCTCGCTTTCTAGGGCTACAATGAGAGAAAGGATGAGATGGCTGGGACGCTTTCTGCGGATGAAGGATAACAGATAGACAAAGTTTGTACTTGTCGGCCATTCGACTAGCCCCAAACGAAAGCAGGTCGTCCCCGAATGGGGTGGCAGGATATCGTAAAGATTCAAATGAATCGAGAACTTCTTGGGACGGTGTAAAAAAGGAAGGCTTTGAATAGATTAATATGGAGGAGCGTGTGTGACTGTGTTAGCTTCAGGCAGCTTGGTGCTACAGTGAGTTGTTAGTAGTAGTAGTAGCAGATGGGAAGAACCAGCGCCTGTTATTTTTCTTCGATATTGCTATCGATCACACAATAAGCCTGAAAAACTTAACATATATTGAAGTTTGCCATTGCATCATTGAAAAAAAAAATATCAAGTGGAGTTAATTTTTATACGTCACAAGCCCGCCAAATTTACATCTGCAAATCCCTACAGACTAATTTCCATTAATTGAATTTCTTTACCCATGAAGGACAATTATTGAATTAAGGGAACTCGATACCTAAAAGAATCCCCCTATCTTGTCCTTTACACAATTTCTTAGTTTTGTAGGACGGTATTGCCTGAACTTGTAGACCTTGAATAAGAGATCTAAATAAATGACAAAAAACTAGAAGCCGACGCCTACTTTACCAAAAATCTTGGAAAAACCATATAACTTCTCCCGTTTTGTCCCAGAGGTAAAGATATCCAGTTTAATGACACTTGGATCATTAGGAAGTGTGAACTCACTTTTTTCCATTAAACGGAGTAGAATATTCTTTTCTAAAAATGTCTTAGCCTATCTGCTAGGAAAAATAACAAAGACCTGCTTGAAGGAAACACTTTTGAAGAATTTGGCAGTTTTAGAGGACTATGGTGCTACCCACTTTGATTTAAAACCTTGCCAACACAAAGGACGTGAAATTTCACTGCCTTTTAAATCAAATTTCATATTCAACCCAAAGATTCTGAGTAGCACTCGATGGTGGCTAGTCCCCTAGAAGAATTCACTAATGGACCCTTTATCCTTGAGACGGCCAGCCGACGCTGAGACTCAAAAAACAATTTTAAAGCACCGAATCTCCTTAAATTCAATAGGCTATCGCTTGTTATTGCGATTGTCCAGAATCAACAATTACATTAAGAAACCAAAGGCTTTAAAGAAGGGGATTAAGAGTAAACCATTTTTTTCCAGCAAGTATTTATAAATAAAACAAACTGAAAAGTTAAACAAGAGAAAAAAAAAATCCAAGACCTAGAACTGAAGCAAAATTATTTTACACACCGACCTAATTGCTAAAAGTCAATACTTATCTAAAATATCATACTAAAAACTTATAAGTAACAGATATGACTTCAAGGCATTTTTAATAATTGATAGGAAAGCTAAATTAATGCAGGTTTTATGGCTGCGGTTAAACTTAGCGTTTTATAAACACCAAAATTACTATCAGCCACAAAAACATAAATCTTTCTTTACATTACCCCCCCCCCTCCCCACCTCACTGTCGCCGTAAAAAAATTTGACTCTGCGCATGACTTAGATGGACATCACTTCAATAATTATTTTTACTTCCTTTGATAAATTTCAAGATAAAAGTTCATTTAACAAGAAACTTTCTACTATTCAGAAGTAATTATAAAATCTTTATTCGGGTATATATTTGCTAACGAATAATCAGATAAGTATCCGATAACAAAAAGTACCTCCGTTATGAACCTAAAATTATCATATTTCCTATGAATTCTGACTGGAATGTATTTATACTTTGCATGATTGGCAACAGCGCGGCAAACGAGGTAGCTTCTCGACCTTTATGGGAACCAAGACAACGAGACATTTCAATGCTCCTAATACTCCTGACAGAGTGACATATAACATCCGGTCTCTTTGAAAACGGTTGAAAACTTCCCAATAAAGGCCCCATTTTGGGTGAGAGAATGGCTTTAGCCATTTTCCATCAACTGCCGATGTCCTGGTCGACCATTTTTTCATAATAGCACAGGACAGAGTTATCTTGGAGGCAGAAGTTCTCAATATTCTGGACAATGCACCAACTTGAAGTCACGAATTTTGACAGCGTACTTTGCGGCATAAATATAATTTTTCCATCAAAAATTCGAACTTGTGTCTACCTCTAAGAGCCGGGTTTAAATCGAATTGGAATTTACCTAATTTTGTACCTAAATAAATATAAGAACACAGCATGAAAGGTGATGTATTCGGTAAGGCTGTTACCATGTTGCTTCCTAACTTGTTCTTTTAAGAATTTCATATATTCTCTGGCAGGTAGTGTCTTTATTCTACCCTTTCTTGACAAATCTACCTTTTCTTGGCAACCAAAGACTCAGTAAACTTACAATTCAACCAATCTTGTTAAGTAATGTCACAAGTTAGGAACACTAGTAGCATTGATAAGCATCTACAATTTGCATGAAATTGTAGATGACTAAAATCTCTTCTAAGGATAGGGGTTACGACCACAGCATATCATGGGGACAAACGAATAACGTACACGCTAGATACCAATGAGAAAGCGTAAACAGAGTACACGATTAGTTAAGTAAACCAACACAATCTAAATATTCCAGAATCATCAGCCGAAGGGATATAATATGTACTAAAATTATCATATGAATCCATTAGTTCAGCTTACTATAAAGGACGAATGTCTTGGAAAGTGGCAATACTGACCCCCTGTGTAAGGTTTCGCAAATTCAAAAGAAAACTACTTTTAAACAAAAATACTACTTCATTAGCATCAAATTACTTTGTTTGTGTGTTTGTCACGTCTGCACTCCTAACCAGAAAATACTCCTTTATAATTCAGAAAAAGTATCTTTCACCCAAACTGTTCAAAGCTGTAAGAAACTGGAACACCATCTTTACAAAATTTAAATACAAGAATAAAATTTGTTACTTAAAACTAGATATAGATGGCCTACCTCTCGGAATCTCCAACTCCAAAGGAAAATCAATCTTTTTCATAAGCTTTTGGCAGCCTCCGTGTTTATCATACAGGAAACATTTTAAGTGGAGCATCAAAACAGGAGGAAGTGCTTCAAGTGTCGTTTGGCGAGAGGCACTTATCTCCTTTTTATTCTTTGGATCAATGTATCCAACTAAAGGTTCTTTGACTACAAGCATGTCCAAGGCTTCGTTGACTGTATTGACTTTCTCATTCTAAAAATTAAAAAAAAATTAATGGTCCTGTAGTGGCGAAGTTGGTTTCATCTCAGGTTGGTAATACAGCACTCAGAACAACCAAAACATAGTTACAGCCTGACAGTGGCGCCAATTCGCAAAAATGTTGGAGGGGATAAAATGTATTTTTAAAATATAGGGTGTAGGGACAATTTTATTTTTCTAATTTTTTCCGATGGTAATACTATAAAAGGGTATTTTACATAGGAAATGCCCCTAAAAAATTGTTTTCGAAATATATAGGGACAAAAGACTAGGAAGGCGAATACCCCCCCCCACCATTGGCACCAGTGCACCCTTGTTATAAAAAAACTTAGTAATAACATCAAAATCAAAGATTCAGTTTTAACGAGAAGATTATATATATATATTTTTTTCACTGTCTTGTGGAATATTAGATTTAAACTTTACGGAAATAGCAAAATATTTTGCGAGCAAGTTTAAATGTTTTTATTTTGACGACAGAACGCTCCATGTCGGCTATGGAAAATCATAACACAAATCCCAAAGTTGTATCGTGCTAACTTCGCCAAATAAGACAATTAGCCCAAACATATCGACCAGTGAAGACTGAAAAGATCACAAAGTATGAATTTTTATTTACTGTTATCCAAAACACAACTTACTGTTATCCAGAACCCAGAATTCGACTCAGCAGAGGCAACACACTGCAGGGCTCAGAATTTGGTCCTTTGATGAGTTTATTTGAAAGCTTCGCCATGTTAATTCAAAACAGAAGAAGAAGAAAATTAACACAATGGGATGGACCAAGCCTCTTTTTTGGGCTAGCAGCGCTTTAATGAAACCGTTTTTTTTTATAATAAATGTTGTTTGTAACAAACAAACAAAAACATATACAAACACTCAGGATCAGAACAAACACTCGGAAGCAAACAATCATTTGAAAAAAAAATTGCACAAGAAACATGTCAAATATATAAAGTGAGACAACTTATAGATAGGAGAAGAACCTACCTGGATATCCAGTTGCAGAGTAAAGAAAGGCTGAAGCGTTGCAGTACACATGCCCTTTTCAGTTTGAAGAACCGACCTCATTTGACCAAGGAACAAATCACCAACTGGAGTTCTACAAATTGTAGCTGAACGGGTTACTGTTCCCTTGTTTTTAGGCCCAATAACTTGCCACTCTTCGGGCTCCTCAACATTACCATTCTCTACCGGTTTGTCTATGCCATTCTGCACTGGTTTGGAAACTAGTTTTACGAACTAAAAAAGATTATATAATTTTAGTTAGTATTAATCGCATAGTGAATCTTAAGTCAGCATACTCAAGTCAAAACCATAAAAAAATATGTATCAACTTACAAGATCAAAAATCAAAATTAGATATAATTAACGCGAAAGCAACAATGTCTCATATAAAAAAAGAAAAAAAAAAACATTCAGTGGCGATTTTACAACTACAAATCCCAAATATAAGTCCTAAAAAAAAGATATCTCATTTTTTCACTGAATAATTGTAGAAAAGAGCTAAATCATTAACTGACAAGTCCTTAGCTTTTCAAAGAAGGAGGCATTCGCACACTGACTACCAAAGCATATTCCCACTGAAAACCCTGTTTTAATTTTGTAGCTGTTTTATTGAAACCTTTGAAGGACCATATAAAACTACATTACACATTATTTATATAACTTATATAAAACTACAACTAGTATTCCTCAGAAAATATAAATACTACACAAGGTATTCAAAACCAGACAACTCAGGCTAGCCTGCGATTAAGACATTCACCATAAATAACAAGAGTCAAATAAACAAAATTACATTTGGGTGTCTAAAAATAAAGACATCAGTCGTGAAGTTTAGCCAAAGAAGAATCCAAATAATGGCTAATAATGGCCAAACAGTGGATTTGACAAAATATGCTGAGGGTCACAAAATGATTGTAAGGTATCGAATCCCCTTAAACTGACATTTAACGTTGATTCGAAACACGCAGCGCCAACGTTCTTACTTTGTCGCAAGAACTCAAAAGAATCTACAAACAGGCAACTAACTCATACAACTGTATGGATTGTGTAGACCCTACTAGAACCTGTTCTTTGACTTCTAGTCAGTCCTAAGTGCCTTCAAAAAGAAAAATATCATCCCTATTGAGAAACAAAAATCCAACTTTAAACAGACTTATCAAGGTTTAGGCCGTATGCACAAAGGAAAGTGGGGGATCTAAAAATTAATCACCTATGATCATTATTTCTTCCTTTTGTTCTCTGTACATATATATATATATATATATATATATATATATATATATATATATAAAATAAAAAAAAAACTTGGGATATCTCCTCAAGGATTCGGACTTTCAAATTTTCGACAGCTAAGTTTGTTAACTGACAGTCTAGATCAGTCTTCTTAAACGTTTTTGCCCTCGAAGAGCCCATAACTCAAATATATGCCACAAGGAACCTCTGCAGCTTAAATACCACAAATCTGTTTTTTAATTAATTCACGTGGTTTCGTCCAGTTCGCAGCTTCTCAACGAATCTCCAGCTGTCTTTTGCGGAGCCCTCAGCTTCTGTAGATTCGGCAATAAAATAAAAATACTTTTTCTACAAGTTAATTTTTCAATAAAAAACATTCGTACATCATTCGCGTTACAAAGGAGTTATAAGCTGAAATTCATAAAGAAGTTCAAAGAAGTTAAGCTGAAGTTATAAGCTGAACAAGCTGAAATTCGGATGATTGTCATGACTATTTTCTGCACAAAGTTGATTTCTACTAAAAATGGAAAAACAATGATTTCATACCTCAATCATTTCATCATTAAGAGCATTCAATAAAACAGTGAGTAATTCTTCGGCATCCTCTTGACGCCCCATTTCTTTGAAAGCATTAAAAGTCTGCATCAGACTATACACTATAGATGGTTCAAATGGCAAGCCATGACTGATTTCAGTTGACGGCTTCATTGATTTCTTGGCTTTTGGATTAGGCGATACGGGCGGAGGAAGGGTAACAAACTCATTCACAAAAGAAACCCTGAAATAAAGTAAATGCTTCATCAAAAACTACATAACAATGAACACAAACAAAACACTGCTAAATCAGGACACTATGCAGCTCCCCCTCACATCACACAAATTGACAACTATAATGTATCCTTTCCAATTTTGGAAACTATTTGCAAAACTTCCATAGTATGCTTAAATTCACTTGAAAATTTACACCACTGATCAAAGTAGAATAAAAAAAAGGCTATTTGCAAAAAAAAAAACAGCCTAATAAGTAAGATCAGAAGAAAGAAATAAGTTTTCAGTTTCCTTAAAGCCGTTTTTTATCAAAAGATGTATACTTTTTGAAAATTGTGGTAATCTTTTGAAAACTGACAGATAAAAGGTGTTGCTAATGTACTGGAAAGGCGCCAAACAAATCTATCATGATAATGATTTAATGCTGTGAGGTTAGGTGATAAAACATAATAAGTGTCATGCCCCAAGAATGGGTGTCATCCCCCCCCCCCACATATACACAATAAAATCGTCGTCAATTTAAAAAAAATATAATTTTATTATAGCCGGAATGAAACCGCAGAAATGAGTGTTTTGGTCGCAGAAGTAGAATTCCAGCTTCATTCTAAACTTCGTGAACACTATTGACTAACATCGTTCCCAAGCGTTCACTCATCGATTATAAAACTTTAAGAGCAAGTAAGGAGTAAGGAGCGACCCACCTCAATAGTAACCAAAACTCTAAAAAACGGTATTTTGATACCAATAGTTACATCAAAAGAATCGTATTTTAACTGATTTTAAATATATAAGTTTCATCAAGGAATCATCAGGTTTTTTACTAAATGAATTCATTTGAATTGCTTTCTGAGGCTTGAGAATGCTGCAGTTATCAAATTCAATAGCCAGTTAAGTACAAAAGAAAAGAAAAAAACATTGACTTCATCTGACACCAAATTACTTTGCGTCGTTTTTGCTCTAGAAGTACCTGAGCAATAGGATTTGTAAGTATTTTTGTAACTATATTTATAACTATCTTCTTGCGATATGTTCTGTAGCTATTTAAACATTGTCAAGCCTCAGAAAGCAATTTAAATGAATTCACTTAGCTTTTAAGAAATTAATTATAATAAATGAATAGTTTCATTGTCAATTTTTCTGGGAAGGAGGAAGGAATACCCCTCGACCCCTCTATAAAGATATGGTCTACGTTGAGGCGAATCTATTGTTATTTGTTTAACTTGCGTACTTGCACAACCATTCATGTGTAAAAGCCCATAGCATCTACAGCAACCTTTAGACTTATGGATAAACCTAGAATTAAGGGAAAAGTCTAGTTAAATGATATATATAAAAAAAAGTCCTACCAAATTATTATCAAGAAAACACGACTGAAATACATGTCGGATATATTCGCCTGGTTCATAGCCGCATGAAAACATAATAAATTTTGAGAAAACCTTGAAGAAGGGGAAAAGGTCCCAATGGCATACATTCTAGAAAAGCGTTATAATGAAAAGATGGTATTGTTTTATCTTTGTCAACAAGGAGACAACAAGAATGATAATCCTAGCTGGAATATTTGAGTTTCGCTTGACATTGTTCCTAATAAGTCATTTTTAAAATAGGCGAATTCAAATACACCGGTGAACCGTACTACCCTGCCACCAGCTTTAAGCCACTGCTTCTCGGGAACAACCACGTACACAAAAACTAATTTAGACGGGAAGAGGGGAAGGAGACTACAAAAAATTGCCAAACTATGCGGAGACTATTAGATATTATAGACATGACCATTAAAATTTCGAGATTTCCTGGTAGGGTAGCGTGGGTCCCGCATATATGCCTTGTAACATAAAGCAAATGCATATACTTACTTTTATCTTTGGGCGGCTGTATAGATCTTGAGCAAGATTTTAATGAAAACATTGAAAAAAAAGTATGCAAAAGCACAAAAAAAATATCACTTGGAATGAATTCTAAGTGAGCTTCGCTGCCTAAACATGACCAAAAGTCCCTAATATGTGTTAGTACGTCACAAAAAAAATTTATGTTCTAGGACATAGACACAGAGACTTGTAATAGAATCTATCTTATTAGAGCATACCAAACATATCATGATTGTGATAAGTAGTGTCTTAAAGTGAAAAATTTGACTGTCTCTCTTAGCCGAGAGGTTGGTACACCGGACTTGTAATCTTATATCCTTTAGGGTAGGTGTTCAAGACCCGTTGCTGCTGATTATTTTGTTTGGGGCAAGGTTCAGCGGTATGAATCTGTAAGCTCAACCAGAGTTGACCCAGCTACAAAAGGGTGTCTGGAGAAGTAGTGGGGAAAACACGGGAAGCATTGGATGACTTACCCCCAACCACACGTAGCACTCCCATTCGAATGGCAAAGAATAAGAGGATCTGTATCTGAGCTATGAAAGATCTTCGGTCAAGCACGCGAAAAAAGAGTTTGAAAATGCGTATTTGAAAATATGCATTATTTTCATCAGTTGAACTATTAGTTACCACCAGGGACTTACATTTAATGGTACTGACTAAGTTTTATATTTGTACGATTCCTTTATTACCTCTTGATTTATTTTTTTAGTATTAGCTCTTTTTTGTTTTTACTGATAGTTTTTATGCTTAACTTGTCATGACAATTTCCAGTTTAATAACTGACTAAAGAGTTTTTTTTTATAATTTAAATTTCGACATTTTTTTTTGTACTTAATTTAGTTTCCGTGTCTTTATGATTTTTTGTCTATCATATTTATACTTATTGACTCCGAAATTCGAATTCGGCCCTTCAAGGCTCGTAACAGTGATTTTTTATCTATCTTACCAGATTTACATTTTTTTTTTAAGTGTTAATGTTGTTCTTTACTGAAATTTCAAAATAAAGCTTTAATTTAACAAGAAGTTTAAGAAATAATAAAAATAATAAGAAATCCAATAGGATCAAAGGTTAAACTTCCCCAAATTTTCTAGGATCAGATAGAGCTAAAGCGTTAAATACATACAAAGTTTCCATGACAGGGGTAGGTTTCGCTGACGCATCCTTCATTTTAACGATAGGCTCGATGGCTCTGATCATATTATAAAATGGTGGACAACCCATTAAACCCTGGAGAACGGCGTTGATGTAACAGTAGTTGCCTTTGTTCAGCAGACCTCGGGGCTGAAGATTAAGACCCTCGTGTACCAACGCATAATTATTCAAGTGCACTGAAATAAATTGATTAGTTAATCGCATATGAGCAGCTATAGTGTCTAATCATTAATGCCGGTAAAAGTAAAAATCAACAAAGAATAAACCTTTCTTTTGATTAATATAAAGTAATTACCCGTTGGATTAACTATTTGCTTTTTCTTTTGTTTATGTAAGTGTTTGCTTATATGTTTCAGTTCTGAAGATGAGCTTTATTGGCACCTATTTTTCCTTTTTTTTTCTTTATTTCTTCTCTTTATATTTCTTTATTTCTTCTCTTTATTTTTCTTTTGTTCTATTTTTGTAAGTGTTTGCTTATATGTTTCAGTTCTGAAGATGAGCTTTACTGGCGCTCATTTTTCCTAAGGATTCTAAATAAAATACTACGTGATGCCACTTATTTTGTAAGACCTTCTTAGCCTAAAATGATGACTTAATGCATCTATTCTAAAGAAGGTAGCAACTTCTGTTTTTTATTAAATGTGGTTTAATTTCAAAGTAGTGGCAATAACTATGTCTCGAAATCTTTATATTAAAAAAAAAAAACGAACAAAGAATAAAGAGTGCTTGTCGAGTATTAAGTTTAGGCCAAACATTAAAGTTATTGTCACAATTCAAACTATGAATGAATGAATGAACTTTATTACCCGTAAAAGTATAAAAAACACAAAGTACGGAGTATTATAAATAAACAAAAACAAAAATGATAATCAGCGAATTACTATTCTCTGTTTCTGTTGGCTGTCTCTATTTCATGCAGTAATAATTGCCAAAATGTTATGTTTCTCTGCTGACCAAAAAGAGAGCAAACAGCTTTTTCGTCAAAAGACGACAAAGGTCGTCAAAAGACGACATTTATGTCGTCTTTTCATCGTTTCTACTGTTAACATAAATTCAACCCTAACGAAAGAATTTTTCAGTTCGGTCGACAAAACTTGTGAATTGAATGAAGCTGTAACTGTACATCGAGAAAAGATAAACTGAATCAAGAATCCTGTCCGGGGGCGCGAGTTAGTCGTCATCACCGAAGAAGTCAATCCGAGGCTATCTGCTGCTGTTTCTTGAGTATTGCGGTTTTTACGGCGGCGGGTTACTAGCCCTCCAACCAAAAAAAAAATTTAACCTTCATTTATCCTTTAGTTTATATAATAGTCGAATTTAGGCTATATATTTGCATACTCATAACCTAACCCCCCCCCCCCCCAATGTGTAAATATATAGCCCAAATTATATAAGTCCAATGCATTCTATCCCCCATCACTTGTCTTTGTGGCTAAGAAACCGGTTTTCTGAAACCTAAGCGTAATTCTTGAGTGTGTTTCGGTTACTTAATAAGGACCAAGTTTAAAAAAAATGGAGCTGGATGCCTGCATTCAATATCGACATAAAAGACATTCCTAATCAAGTGAAAACTGGGTCTGAGAGATCGAGTGATTGGCCTGAAGGACCCCCTTCCTTTTCCACAGGAGTTCTCTTACGACCAAGCAAAATCCATTTTTAGCTATACAATTCAATAATCTTTAAAAGTTATATTCCTTTAAAAAAAAGGCAAACGTACATACATGATCTGTATATCTATATAATGACTTCCAATCTCCATCTTGGCTTACATCCCTTTGAGTGTCACAACAGGATTCACTTCTAAGATATTTTTCAATTTCTTTTTAGAAAAATGAAATCCTATATATATATATATATATATATATATATATATATATATATATATATATATATATATATATATATATATATATATAAGCATCGCATCAACCCTGTCGAAAAAAAACCCTTCAAACCCACCCCCAAGAATATTGACCTAACATCAAACCAATGGAAATCTTTTTTTTTGCATCCCCAGGGGTGCGTGCATTCCTGGTTGGCAAGCACCCTGATATAGAAATTTCATCCCTATTAATAAGTCTAACGTCTGGTGTATAGGAACATCGTCTTACAGTCATCTTGCCAAAACTGATATATACAATCTAGTCTTATGTTTGGAAGTTTTGACACAGCAAGACATAAAACATTCAAGACCATTTTGCTAGTACAGGGTGGGGAATATAAGCAAACTTGGGTTCAGGTTTCACAATATGGGGAAAAGTGCACAAGAGGTAGCTGTGTTGCTGGCTTTCAATTGTACTAAAGGTACAATGAATCAACTATTATAGCTAGAAGTAGTCAAAGCTGTTCTTGTTCTTCAAAATAAGCTGTAAGATCCTACATAAATAAAGAGCCAGTTAAAGTCACCTGTTTTACTTAAATGGTTGGAAGTTAAAACTTTTTAATAGTCTCGCCGACATTCTAGCGTACAAAGGGAGAGCTTTCCCTCCCTCCAAGACCGATTGGAGGATCTTTAAGGAAATGTGTAATTTCTGAGACACTATATTTTCCAACAAGGGGAAAGTTGGTGTTTTGACAACAGGTTCGGACGTCTATAAATCTGACGTCAAAGGAATAGCTTGTTAATTTCTGTACCCAATAAGTTTAAAACTATAAAAAATTAGGGATGCTAATAGCTAATTTCAATACACAGAAAAAACAGTAGAGTAATACTGTATAGGGTGATAGTATACAAATAGGTAATATTGGGATAATAAGTCGAAAGAACTCTTACTAGAAAAACATTATTCAACGTGTAGATGATAAAAAAACGAACAGGGAACAAACATTTGTAGATGCACTACCCAGATAAATAAATCCTCTCAGAAAATACGAATCAATGACGCATGATAAAATGAAGAAGTTACAAATAAACGCATTAAACAAAGAAGTTACAAATAAATACAAAATATTCTTGCTTCTTTTTTTCACGGGCTGCAAATGTACTTCATTTTTTTTTTCACTTTGACAAATAGCCAAGTAATTAAGGGAGAAATAAAACTACTGTCTTTGGAAAGCATTACGTTAGTAAATATGGTAAGGCTCTTAGCCAAAGATTGTTCTGGATCTTTTTTCATGGTTAAAAAATTAAAGTAAGTCAAATTTCACGGAGGCTTAAATAACAAACACAAACATATGCTAAACTTACTATCTTTTAAACCCACACAGAAGGTGAGATACTTTTACGACGACATTCTATGGAGCGAATCGTCAAATTCGCTCCAAAAATTTGCATCTAGATGAAAGAGGAATGTATGTATGTTATGTTATGAACAACAAGGGTCCAATTCCTGCCCAATATGTGAATGTTTAAATGAAAGTAGGTTCTTTTCGGTGTTTGATACGAAACATTAACAGATTTAAGAGAAAATATCCTTGGATGTCTGAAATATGTTGAAGAGCCCTTATTTAGTCTGTTTAGGAGTATATATATATATATATATATATATATATATATATATATATATATATATATATATATATATATATATATATATATATATATATGCTAATGCTATAGTCTATAGGCTAAGTTTTTCTCTCTAGTTTGTTTGTGTCGTCGAAAGGTTCAATTGTTTGTTAATATAGTCGACTCTATAACTCGAAATCCTCAATATCTTGAATTATTTTCAATCCCCTTGGAAAAACTACCTCTATAAGTCGAAATTCAGTAAAATGTCGACATTTAACTTTCACTTTACCTCCACAAGTCAAAGTTTACCTCTGTATCTCAAAGTTGTTCCAACGGACCTCTGGTAGTCGAAACCACGGTATACAGGATGCAACGTGTAAACTTCGATGTAAATTACTTTGTTTTAACATATTTTTGTATCAGATTCTGCTAATGTTCAGGTGTCTATTTTCTAACAAACTGAATTTATTATTGACCTTTGAAAGTCAAGTCTTGATATGTCAATTCTCTAATACACTAATTTAAGTTATTCTTAACTTTGTAGTGTCTGTAGGGAGTAAATTTAGCGATTTTGTACCTCTTTAACTGGAATTTTCATTTGGCCTACCTCCATAATTCCTTACCTTTTTAAGTCGAATTTTACATAGAATGTAATAACTCAATAACTCGAACTATACTTAATTCGAATAGAAGATCGTAGTCCCTTGAATTTCGTGTTAGCGAGAGTCGGCAGAAGTTAATATTATTGTGTTTATTGGCATAGCCATGTGGCTTCCTCGGACTAATATCACATCCTACTATATTTAATAATTATTATTGTGTTTATTGGCATAGTCAATTAGTCATATGGCTTCTTTGGGCAAATATCGATATCCTACTATATTTAATAATTATTTTATGTGTATTGGCATAGTCATGTAGCTTCTTTGGACTAATACCATATCCTACTATATTTAATAATTATCATTGTGTTCATTGGCATAGTCATATGGCTTCTTTGGGCTAATGTCGATATCCTACTATATTTAATATTTACTATTGTGCTTATTGGCATAGCCATGTGGCTTCTTTGGACTAATATCATATCCTATTATATTTAATAATTATTATTGTGTTTATTGGCATAGGCATGTGGCTTCTTTGGACTAATATCATTTCTTACTAGATTTAATAATTATTATTGAGTTTATTGGCATGGCCTTGTGGCTTCTTTGGACTAATATCCTATCCTACAAATTTTAACCATTATTATTATATTTATTGGCATAGCCATGAGGCTTCTTTGGACTAATATCATTTCCTATTGTATTTAATTTGTTGAAACACAATTAAAGCAGTAGCAGAAAAAAAAAACTTCGCAACCGAAAAAATCTAGTTACTGCTGTTCCCCAACTAGTCTCTGACACAGGTCTTTAAATTACAATTAAAAGCGAAAAGTAAAAATTCTAAACTATTTCTAGAAGATAGAAAATGAAGACATTGAACTTACTAGCTAACTTGTAAGTATCAGGATCACAGTTAGCTGGCGGAGGCGTCACAGCTGGTGGTGTCTGAACTGGTGGAGGGACCGGTTCAGTTGACACTTTTGAAACAGCTGGTGCTTTGAAGAGACTAGCCCACGACTTCGGTGCGGGCGCAACTGGCTCTGATGGTGTTGGATCAACTTCCACTTCGACAGGGTTGTCATTTCTTTTTCTTGCTGGTGGGAATACCGACGACAAATGTTGCTCTGCTTTCACTTCCTTTACTTCTTCAGTTGCTTCAAAGCCCGTTTCGTTGGAAACTGAAGAACACTTGACTTCTACAAAAGAAAATACGAATAAAAGACTTGCAAAATATCGAAGTTTACAATTAGGCTTTGCGATGGTTTTAAAGCACATTTGTATGTCCCCCCCCCCCCGAAAAAATCCTGCTTTTTAGTTTTTATTGAACAAAACCTTTTTATTAAACTAAAGGAAAAAAGCTTATAAAGCTCCGTTTTTATGGCACTTGGTATTAACCAAGTGACATATAGCAATCGCAAATTCTGTCAGTCTGTCGGTCCTGGTTTTGCTACTTTAGGCACTTCCAGGTAAGCTAGGACGATGAAATTTGGCAGGCGTATCAGGGACCGGACCAGATTAAATTAGAAATAGTCGTTTTCCCGATTTGATCATCTGGGGGGGGGGGAGTGGAGGGCCCGTTAATTCGGAAAAAATAGAAAAAATGAGGTATTTTTAACTTACGAACGGTTGATCCGATCTTAATGAAATTTGATATTTGGAAGGATATCGTGTCCCAGAGCTGTTATTTTAAATCCCAGCCGGATCTGGTGACATTGGGGTGGGGGGGAGTTGGGAGGGGGAAACCTAAAATCTTGGAAAACACTTAGAGTGGAGGGATCAGGATGAAACTTGGTGGGAAAAATAAGCACAAGTCCTAGATACATGATTGACATAACCGGAACAGATCCGCTCTCTTTGGTGTAGTTGGGGGGGGGGGGGGGGTTAATTCTAAAAAATCAGAAAAAATGAGGCATTTTTAACTTACGAACGGGTGATCGGATCTCAATGAAACTTGATATTTAGAAGGATATCGTGTCTCAAAGCTCTTATTTTAAATCCCGACCGGATCTGGTGACATTGGGGGTAGTTTGGGGTGGGGGAACCTAAAATCATGGAAAACGCTTCGATTGGAGAGATCGGTATGAAACTTAGTTGGAAAAATAAGCAGAAGTCTTAGATATGTGATTTACATAATTGGAACGGATCCGCTCTATTGGGGCGGGGGGGGGGCTTAGTTCTGAAAAATTAGAAAAAATGACATATTTTTAACTTACGAAGGAGTGATTGGATCTTCATGAAACTTCATATTTAGAAAGACCTTCTTACTCAGATCTCTTATTTTAAATCTCAACCGGATCCAGCGCCATTGGGGGGGGGGGAATCTTAGAAAATACTTAAAGCGGAGAGATGGATGAAACTGGATGGGAATAATAAAAACCTGTCTAAGATACGTGACTTGACATAACCGGACTGGATCTGCTCTCTTTGGTGGAGTTGGAGTGAGGGGGAGGGGGTAATTTGGAAAAATGAGGTATTTGTAACTTACGAAAGGGTGACCAGATCTTAATGAAATTTGATATTTAGAAAGATCTTGTGCTTTAAAGCTCTAATTTTAAATTCCGACCAGATCCTGTGACATTGAAGGGGAAACCGGAATTCTTGGAAAACGTGAAAATTAGGGTATTTTCATCTTACGAATAGGTGATGGGATCTTAATGAAATTTGATATTTAGAAGGAATTCATGTCTCAGAGCTCTTATTTCAAATCCCGACCAGATCTTTTGACATTGGGGGGAGTTGGAGGGGAAAATCTTGGAAAACACTTGGAGTGGAGAGAAAACACTCTGGATGAAGTTTGGTGGATAGAATAAGCAAATGTCCTTGATACGTGATTGACATAACCGTACCGGATTCGCTCTCTTTGGGGGAGTTGGGGGGAGGGGTTCAGTGATTTGGCGAGTTTGGTGCTTCTGGATATGCTAGGACGATGAAAATTGGTAGGCGTGTCAGGGATCTGCACAAATTGACTTGATAAAGTCGTTTTTCCAGATTCGACCATCCGAGGGGCTAAAGGAGAAGAAAAATTAGAAAAAATTTAGGTATTTATAACTTACGAGTGGGTGATCGGACCTTAATGAATTTTGATATTTAGAAGGACATCGTGACTCAAAGCTCTTATTTTAAATCCTGACCGGCATTAAGCCTCTGATTTTCCTTTTAAATCAATCTATTGATTCTTAGAATTTTGTTAGAGCTCATACCATATGAGCTCTTGGCTCTTAGCTTTTCTTGCCTCGTCACAAGTGCTATATGAGCTCTTAGCTCTTGTTTTTATGGGCAAAAGAAGTATAATAAAATACTAAATGTGGACTACCAAACATTTATCCCATTTTATATGGCTAGGACTTCGGTCATTCTTAACTTTAGAGTAAAGCCACCTTTGTAATAGAAGCTGTGCAAGGTTCCCCCCAGACACAGCATGTTGATGGGTCATTCCTTCCTACTTATCTTTCCTTGAAATGATAAAATATTTTAAAGAATCACATTTTATATATGGAAAACTAAATTACTGAATTACACAAAAATAGAGGTGGGAGGAAGAAAAAAAAAATAAGCACAAATCATAAAAAAATTCGCCGAAGAGCATGAGAAACTGATAAGAAAGGAATACTCAATAACACCCAAGAAAAAACAACTAATGTTATCTAGAATTACCCAGCAGAATTTTAAAGTCATTCGAATGAAATTAATAGTGATATAATTATTAAAAATGGTGTAAAAAAGATTAACTTGCTCATTTTTTTTTTTTTTTACAAAATTTCAACTTGGATACAAAGCTAAGAACGTCAATCAAAACTTAATACTTTAATTGCTTTAATTTTAAGCAATTAAAATAAATTCAATTTGAACCTGGTTTGAATTTCTACTTCAACTGGGTAGTACTACACTGTCAGTGGTCCTAGAAGCTTTTAATTTATATTGAGCCCACGTTAAAGTGCTTAACTTTCTTCTTTTACAAAATTTCTAGTCTCTTTGACGTCAACACTATCAATCTCTAACTGGATTAGAGCAGTAGGCTATGCACAAAAACATTACGAAGAATTGGTCATGCTTTAAGCTTGAGAGGCCGAAAAAATTTCTTTTAGCAAGCAAATTTTAAAGTCTTCAAGCAAGCAGAAAATGCTGAAAATAAGACTATATATGGGACACATAAATAATTATTTTTTGCAAAAAGTAATAGCAGCTGTCAGCATTTGCCCAAGAGCGTAATAAATTATCTCACGAATATTGGTAAGAACAGTCATAAAGCTAAGTGACGGATTTGACAATTTAAAAAGCAGAACAGAGCCAGTTACTAGATGAATTACATAAATAAAACGAAGAATTTTGATATTCACTACAAGGCTAAATAGCCAGAGACTTAGTTATAGAAGGAATTCAAGACAAAAAAATCAAATATCTTTCAGACAATAAAATGAAAAAATCAAATCATTAAGAATTTAAGGATTTTTTTAAAGATAGCCATAAAAATGGAAACTAATGTGATTTACAATCTGACAGTGGGATGCTGGTTTCAACTTAATAAAAGATAAAGAAGCATAGGTTAGTAGTCAGTTTAATTTAATGCAGAAAGCAGGTCATCACAGGGACATACCATTTTTGGCCTCTTCTGCCTCATCAGGAAACCCGTTCGAGAGGCTTGCTGCCTTCAGTTCTTGAGTAGTGGCAATGTTTGTTGCTTCCATGGTGTTATCTTTCTGCGTAATTTCCTTCTCATTGCTATATTTTTCTTTCTCCTTTTCAACATATCTGTGTTCAGCGACTATCTTAACATCTTTTGGCTTGTCTTTTTTATTATATTTTGAAGTGGATGCAGGTTTACCTACTCCTGTTAAAACCGAAGTGGTTGGTGGTGTATAGGGCGTCATTGTCACATAGTATGGTGTCTGAATAATATATGGTGCGCCAGTTACAGATTGCGGTGTTGGGTGATTAGGATGAAATACAGTCTGTGGCACAAAGGCGGGACTAACAAATGGCGGTGGCCCATGAGTATACCCTGGAACTTTCTGTTCTGCCTGAATTTTTTCCTGATCAGTATATGGTCGGACATGAGGCATAACATAGGGTATACTCTGGAGGCTAGGAGATACTGTGTTGACTAATATGTTAGGCATTTGTGGGTAAAATCCAGGAGGCATGACAGGAGTTGCCACACAAGAGACAGGATACTGCGGATGGAAATTGTCTTGAAGAACATTTTCGACTGGAAGTTGCTGATACTCGTGGACTAAAGTACTGCCAGGCGTAATATTGGAGTCTTTCTGATTATCTTCAACTACATTTGGTTCTTCTTGTTCTAGAATACAAGAAACCAAGTGATTCTTAAACTACTATAGGCAAATATCAATAGATGCTATTTACTTGACTGTAATTATGTTTTAAATACTATATTATTAAAAGATGTTCGTTTTAAAAAAGAGTTGTCGGTCAGAAAATTTAAAATTAAAAATTATGTGTGGCTAAAGAAAAGAGCAAAAAACAAAAACAATAAGAAGTGATAACATAACAAGCCTAAGGCTAAGTTTTATTGAAAAACATAGCACACTGGGAGTTATTTTTGTTCCTGGACTAAAATATTTTCAGTCTAAGAATTAGAACATTTCTGGTTATCTATCATTGTATTTGGTTCATCTTGCTCTATAAAAAAAAAAAAAAAAAAAAAAAAAAAAAAAAAAAAAAAAAAAAAAAAAAAAAAAAAAAAAAAAACAGCAAGAGATTTTAAACTGACACCAGTGAGTATCAAGCAATACTATGTTACTAGGTGAAGACCAATTATGCTCCAAATACCTAATTTTAGGTTTCATGAAACAAATATTCCCAATAAAGAATTTAGGTGTGCTTAAATACATACAAAAATAGCAAGCAGTAACAATGCAACAAGCTTTTAGCTTTTGAAATAAAAAAATATCAATACTGTTTAGGTAAACAAGAGCAAGATCACATTTCAACCATGAGTGCAAAAATATATTTCAAAACATATGTAACCTCACCTAAGTTAATAGTTCCATATTATAGTAGAAAATGTAGAGAAACTTGTAAAATATTGTCTACCAAAAATAAATGATCAACACTTAACCCCTTGCTATTTCTTTTTACAATTCTTCAAAACCATTACTGAACTGGCAAGATATTTGTTTATGAATTGACTAATATTATGTTGGTTCATGGATAGGCTAAGACGATGTTATTAATATGGAAATTCTTGTTATGTTCCTGTGTTAATATGTTCTCTCTGAAACAGGTGAATTTACGACAAGCCTCCAATTATAATATGCACCAAAGCACACAAGACTTGTATCATTGGATTCATTAGTCTCAGATCTATCCATTCACCAAAACAGATACTATCAACACTTTTTTCAGAGACAATATTAGGGGGAGGGCTTGCCCCCGGGGGCAAAATTTCAAATAAATAATCTAACGGCTATAATCATTATGTACTTTTCGATTTCTTTTATTAAAATAATGTAGAGGGCGCAGTTAATTATGTTCGGTAGCGTCAAACATAACATAAGCATCAAAGGGGTAGTATTTTCAAGCTAAGCGAGGCCCCATTAGTAGCTACGTCGTCTAAACACACAAATGGGTTCAAGGCAAATTTAATGGTATTCACACCCCTTCAACAAAAATTCAAGGTTTAGTGACTTTTTCTATAATTTTTTAGATTCTTCATACAAATTGTCTTTTCTGCATTTTTAAATCTTGAGCTTAAATGTATTCATCTCCCTTATGTTCGCATTCCCCAAACAAAACTTCAAGGTTTAGCGACCTTTCTTATGTTTATTGTTTATTTCTTAATTTTTCTTTATTTCTTTTTCCTTATATAAAGCTGGAGCCTTTACTAGTATTGCACATTAATATAAATGAGATTGTCTGTGTTTATCCTTGTTTAAATCAACAATTTAGACGACTAATGGACAGATCTGTTATAATAATAATAAAAAAAGAAAAGAAAAAAACGTTACTGGTGCTTCTATTGTAGCAGTTTGTTGTGCTTGTCATGTCTAACATTCCCTCAATTTGGGACCAAAACAATCAAAATTAAAATTTTAATTAGACATTCGAATTACTTGGACGCCCTCCCTATTTGAAAATACCTCAAACCAATAGTAAATGATATATACAACAGGCACTTGTCATTATTAGTTTTCAACTTAACAAGATTGGTATGTGATGAGTAAAGAAGACTCGGCCAAAAAATAGGGGGGGGGGGGAGCAAATGATATTCGAAGATAATTTGAAACACATACATACATAGTATGCCACTTGTGAGAGCACAACTAAAATGCGCTTTTACACCACTATTTTTCAACTTTTTTGAGGAAACGCGTCACTTTGACCAATCAAAAGGGTACCTCTTAAGCACTAATAAATTCCCAAGGGCTTCCAAGCACATGCTGCTTAGGTATCATATTTTCCCTCTTGAAACAACATTTTGACTAACTTAAAATCAAAGAATTGTAGTAGGCAAAAGATGGATGTTAGAACAAACATGGCACCATATATGACCTTAATAGCATAAAAAAAAAAAAATGAAAACGATGAAATAATGAATTAAATTTAAAGATAAAAACTGGTTATTAGGCTTGAAGCAAACTAAAAAACTAGAATTGGAACGAAATCTGGTTTCTAATTACAATTTTAGCAATGAAGGATGAAAGAGGCATTTTTCCAGCATACTGGGGATTGTCATCAGTTGAGCAGTTGAGACAATGATATATGATTATGTAAAATGATAGTACTTACATACAACAATCGAATGAATGTAATGTAGAAAAAAAAAATCTTGGTAGGACAATATTTTTGGTGGGACACATTAACAAAAGCGATTAGAATGGCAAAGCATGTAAAAAAGTATTTCTGTAAAATAATAATTTGACAGAATTAAGGGCATACTGCACAGTTATGAACAATTGAATAAAATACTGCCGAAAACTCAATATTATACAAGAGTCAAGCTTGATATGAATAAGATAGTATCTGCAGAAATATACACGTCAGAAGAAATACCATGCGATTCTTAATTCTCTAGGTACGTCATCTGTGACATACCAGCTACAAGAAACCCTTCCTTCGAATATCGTTCTTGTTAAAAAATGCTAGCATGGTACATGCACTGCAACAGATGGAGACCCACTCTACTTAAAGCATTTGGTTGACCAAATAAATCCAATTCCCAGGCTCTGTCATTCAGATCTTGGGCGACTTTAATGACTTGATGGCAAGCTGGATGTTAAGTTTGCTTTCACTTACGCAAGTTGTCTAAGTCCCAACACGTCAAGAGGAAGTTCTAGACCTTATCTTTGCAAATATTGAGAAATACTATAATCCTCCCTACACTCTCCCTACAATTGGCGTGAGAAAACATTTGACTCTAACATGGAAGAGCAGACAACCCACAGACAGTTCTCAGCCAATGGTTAAGTCCCCACATACATTCAGGAATAATTCCACATTTTACCACAAGCACCTCAATAGGAAAAACCGGATGAATTCTTTGATTTGAAAAATGACAATAGTATGATGCAAGAGGTCACTGCTTAGCTTTTCCATGAATATAAAGTAATTTTTTCTGCTAGGACAATCCTATTCAAGTCAAAAAATAAGCCATGGATCGCAAACGGTATTAAGGATCTCATTAAATCGACAAATGAGCTTTATGAATCAGGATATCCATAATAGGTTGAAAAAATGCTCAATATCATGTGCCTTAAAATAAAGAAATATGAAAAGGAATTTCGTGCTCAAGTGGTTAACAAGCCCTAAAAGCCTGACTCTTTTACATTTCATCAAAAGGTCCCAAAGATTACGGGACAAACTCAAAAGCAGCTGACAATCTATGGCATTGATAGTGAACCTCTAAGTACTGATCAAATCAACTAAGATTTTTCCAACATATGTCATCCATATTCATCTCTAGATGGGCTACCTGAAACAAGACCCATCAAACAAATTTTGATCATTCACACCCACGAAGTATGGAAGATGCTCAAACATCTTGGCAGCAGGAAGAGTAATTAGTCCCTAGAAACTCCTATTGAGTTGACAGCTGATTGCTCGGAGGAGCTTGGTCCTATTTTGGCTGACTGTTTCAATTAATGTCTGATACACAGTACTTTCCTGGACAACTTCAAGAAAGCTTATACAATTCTGATTACTAAAGTGAGAAAGAAAAGTCCCCATGCCCCATGATTTGCACCTGAATTCAAAAACCCCATGCCTTTCCAAAGAGTTTGAGGGTTTTATTCTCAAATATCTACTTAAGGAAATTGAAGCTAATTTAAATCCCTGGCGATTGGGTTCCAGGCCTGAACAAAATACTATCTACTATCTTCTATGTCTTCTTGACAATCTGATATAACATCTCGAGAAAGAAGAGACATAAGCAGAAATCCTACTCAGCAACATAATGAAGGCTTTTGACAGCATCCAACACCTGATAGCTATTAACCAAGCGAAAGGAATTGATGCTTGGCAGGTTATTATGAGAACAGTTATAACTTTCCTCCAAAATTGGAACCAAAATATTCATTCATGTAAAACAAAATATCCAAATTCCAAGAAATATGGCATGGAGTTTCTCAGGGGACATAACTAGGACCTCTTATCTTTTTCATTATTTTCAACCCTATTTTAGAGCAAATACAAAGTTGCAACAAGGTTTCTGATGACCTACCAGACATATTACTTTGCATATCAGCAAGCTTCTCGTTTTCCTAGCTAAAGCATGGTCTTGCAGTTGTTAGTGAAATAAAGAGCTAACTCTATGAGCTACCTTCTTAAAACCCAAAATTCCATATGAAGAAAACATGAGACTTACAACTAAAGATAAAATAAAAATCCTTGGAGTATTTTTTAAAAGCATCCTGAAATGGGATTCACAAATATGAGAATATCATCCAAAAAATCCCCTAGGCCTAAAAGCAGTTGTATGCCTCACTTGCTTTCAATATCCAAATTTTCAGTATGTGCAGTCTATGCTGTCTGACCACAAACCAAGCATGTTTGTCCCGTTTGGCACCCAGATATAACTGATGTTCAAACAGAAATCACTTGAAAAGATACAGAAACAAGTGTGCCAAATAATGTTTGGGGCACCTTACACACCCCATAAGAACAGCCTGCAGACACTGAGGCTTTAAAGCTATCTGACAGGCCATCTTATTATGTGTTTTGGAAAAAAAATAACTCTGATGTCCACTGAAAAATTTTACCAGATTTACAAGAACCAAAAACCTTCTTGAAAATACTGTGTAAATTTTTGATAATCCATTTCAATATTTATTTCATTTTACTGTGTCTTGTATTTTCTTGTCACATGACGTCCTCTGCTAGATGTGTAATATCATGGCAATAAAGAAAATTTATTGCTTATCAATTCTGATTGCATGCCAATTGAGGTGGGTGCACTTCAAGACAGAAAAAAGATGTACAAGGCCCTGATATACCATTTCATTTTACTTTGGGACATGGGGACACAAAGCCAAAGGTTTTTCTAGAGAGAGCAACTTAGACTTATTAAAATATTATTTTATCCGGTTTTCAGATACACTTTTAAATGTGGAGCCCCCTTCTTGCAACACCTTACCTTAATCCATCTGAGAGCTTTACAGTCTTCCAAACCTGTAGTGTTCTTGAATTTATTCAGATAAATAACAGTTATTTATTTATTTATTATTATCATCAAAAACGGTAAGTACACAAAGCTTGTTGTTAAAAATATAAAGGCATGAACAAGGACATTGAAAAAAAATCATGAGGAATATTCTATATCTCTAAAAAAAGGTTATGACATCAACTCTATAAAGTTGAAAGTATCAATAAATATGGATATCAATTGGAAGCTTTGGCACACTTTCTGGGCTCAATCTTAAGAACACTTGTTACTTCTCTTCCATCAAACCCTTACTTGAATAAAATTATTTACTAAAATAAAACTACATTTTGTAGTTGTTTTGATCAATTTTCCCTCTCTCCTCAAGTTACTAAAATGTACTTAATTTGATGACCAGTGAATTCAAACCATTAGTTGCCTTGAGAACATCTGTTCCTTGACTATTGAGAACATCTATTCCTTGAACCTGTTTGTCTCCCTTTTCTTTTCAGTTCCAGTTAAAAAAAAAAAAAAAAAAAAAAAAAAAAAAAAAAAAAAAAAAAAAAAAAAAAAAAAAACCTATAGAGAGGTATATAGACTATCATCAAGTCCTTTCACCTCTTTGACTCCTTCATCAGAAAAACTGGCCACTTGAGGCACTATTATCCTCCAGTCAACAAACAACGAATGCACACTATTATATACATTAATATATTGTTATTGATTGTGGGAACTGTGGGTACCTGAGTTGCCTGTCCCCAGCAGTTTAAAGCCATTCCTTCTTATATATAAGTTTTCAAACATTTTTTTTTATGTATACTTTTCCCTGTATGTGTCTTACAAGGCCTTACACATAGCAATTACTTGTCGAGGTTTTATATATACTACAATTTATACATTGAATTACTCTGATTGGCCATGCCCAAATTCTAGAGTTAACTATACCCATACATATATTTGAGCAGACAGGAAGAAAACAGAAGAGTACAGGAAATATAGATTGACAGAAAAATCTGTCTTTAGAATACCAACACAAAAAAGAGAAAATAGTCTTATGGGCTAGAGTACCATCACAGGCAAAAATTTCAGATCATTAATTGTGTTTGGGTTCCCTCACTTTAAGTTGGAAAATTACTGGGTAGAATAGTAAAATAAATTGTTGTATGACATTTTTTAAGCAGAATATTTTAAAATGACAAATTCTTCATCTGTGTAAACAGTGAGGAGGATATTCATAATTTAAGGAGTAAACACTACTTAATAGATAAGTAGAAAAAATAAAAAGCATATACTGTTCTCTATTATTAATAATTCTACCTTCATAATCCTGTTGTGTCTCTTGCTTGTCCTTTTCTTTCCATTTATACTGATCCTGAAGAAAAAAAACAGGTCTATCCCTTGAATTGTCCTTTAATACATTCTTTATTCTATTGGCCTCTTCATCTGGGATGTTAGTCAAGTCCAAGAACTGGAACCCCTGAAAAATAAATTTTTACAACTCATTGCAGTACCAATACACCTGAGGTCAGCACAGCCACACATGCTCCTCCACCACCCCAACATATCAAAAGCTGCACTTTTGCTCCTGTTCCCAAGAAGTTCAGTCCATGTAGGGCCAAAAAGATAATTCATGTCATCTGTGAACCTTTACCCCCCCCCCCCAGATATTGAACAATACATTTTTGCTCCTTCCACTCCCATTTCTGTGAATTAATACCACTGATGCTGAATTTTGTAACCATGCAGTTTATGTCCTATTCTAAACTAAACACTGTATGAAACCTTCATTATAAACATATTGAATACACATAAAGTGTTTACTTCACAGCATGAACTAAAAAAAAGTATAAAACCAGTTCTTGCTTCATTATCTTCATAGAATTTATGTTTCAGACTTTCAATTTACTTCCTCTATAATAGACTCCCAGGATAAGCTCTAGATTCTACTCTAAATTTTCTGATTTTGTTGGGGTTCTCTTTGATTTTATTGCATACCCACAAGTAAAACAATCAAATTTTGGAATTAGAACTTAAACAAGAAGCATGCCAGCTCTAAAATTGTGATGCTGGACTTCTACAAGAGGTTTATACATTCCAAGAAAGAACTTCTCTAGAAGTGTTTAAAGGCTGCAGCAAGATAAGTCTGGCAAAGCTGGAAACCATTCAGAGCATGGCAATAAATTTGGCACTGGGTCTACAGCAAGAGCCAACTTTAAGGGTCTACTGGGTCTGCATTTAAAGGCTGCAGCAAGATAAGTCTGGCAAAGCTGGAAACCATTCAGAACATGGCAATAAATTTGGCACTGGGTCTACAGTAAGAGCCAACTATAAGGGTCTACTGGGTCTGCATTTAAAGGCTGCAGCAAGATAAGTCTGGCAAAGCTGGAAACCATTCAGAACATGGCAATAAATTTGGCATTGGGTCTACAGCAAGAGCCAACTTTAAGGGTGTACTGGGTCTACATTTAAAGGCTACAGCAAGATAAGTCTGGCAAAGCTGGAAACCATTGGCACTGGGTCTCCCAAATCATATGCCAAGGTATAAATTAGAGTTCTCTCTGGAATGCCTAGAATATAAGACAGAAGAAATATGTTAATTATTTTTGAAATAACTTTTGCCTCTAGTCCTTACAAAACAGATATTCAAGTTAGGTCTTGTATACTCTTTAAAGATCTAGTTTTGATATGGAAAGATGAGATCATTCAATTCCAACATTTTCAAGATCTACCCACATGTAAGTTTGAACCAGTTGAAACTTGCTTAGAGTTTATTCCATGCAAAAGCTATAAAGTTATCTTCCAAAAGTTATCAAGTTATCTTCCTAGTCAAGTGCAAGGTATTTTCAAGTAAAAAATGACAGCCTCCTTCAGGAATTTCTTGCAAATATTTACGCAGATGGGTCACCAAAAAGAAGCAAATCCTGAACACAAACTTAATGAATCCACTATGCTTCCAAATGACACATCCATCCTTACAGCTGAGCTAAAGGCTATAATTGAAGCTCTAAATATTAATAAAAAAACCCATAAATCTATGCAGGTAATCATGCCCACAGACTCTGAGTCTGCATTAGCCAGTTCCACTGGTCAGTCAAATACTCCAATATAGAGTCTACAGAAAATAATATAGAGCATTTGAGAAAGAAACATCAAGCTTTTTTTCCATCATGTGACAAGTCACATAAATAACAGTTCAAATAGGGATAAATCTTTTTATTAGACAGAAAAAACAAGAACTAAATTCTGGATATTTTGCTCACATATACAGCAACCACCATTAGCAGATACTCTGCTGATGATTTTCACCATATATGTGATTGAAATATCCAAAAAAAACTTGTCATTGTTTTCCACTGTCTAATGAAAGGATTTATCCCTGTTTGAGCTGTTATTTGTGCATCATGGAAAGGAAACATGGTTTTGAAACCTGTTCCAGGTCACCAAGGAATTAAATGCAAAAAGATAGCCAATTCATTTGACTTGCAAACAAAACAGCTGACATCTACATAGACCCAACACTAAAATCAAAAACTCTGTGCAACCCAATTTGGATCCACCATAACTGATACTCATTTTCCTATCACATGAAGAATTTGTCCTATACTTCAGAATTCAAAGTGATACATTGGTCCTAAAAAAAGAAGTTTACTTGGCATAAGCAAACCAATCCATGCTGCTCCAGAATCCTTGAACCAATTTAATTTTTGAATGTCAATTCATCCAACAAGATGTAATTAATATTAGGAAAATATTCAGTAAGGCAAATCTCCAGCCTGACATCAATGTGCTGCTGCTCTCAAGCCTGCCAGCTGGCACTGAAAGACAACTGTAAAGAAGTATCTTCAATTTCCTGCCACATAATAATATTTGCAAGCAAGACAGATAATAGCAAGACTCCAGATCCATCATTGCCTGCAGATAGAAAATTACCATGAAGGCAAAAGGAGACCAAAGTGGACTCAGGAATTCTGTCATTTCAAAAAGAAGAAGAAGCAACTATAAAGGAAATCCAATTACAGCATTTTCTAAAAATAATGAAATAAAATAATTGTTGACAGTATTGTTAACCAGAACTAAATTCTATTAGCACCAGTGAAAGTGTACCACCATAATATGGTTATTACCTACAATAGTAACAACTAGCAATCAAGATAAATCTACAGCTGCTGTGATAGAGGTGATCAGGTTCATCAGCAGCATTATACAAATTTCACAATGTTTTTTTTTTCCTCAGTTTATTTTTCACACATCAATATTAGGGATACTTGCTAGTTTTCTTGATAAAGAAGTTGTGTAAATCCATATCAAAATTGGAAAAAAAGTTTTTCCTCAATTCTGTGTTTCCTCTTTTCCAAAAATACTTATGTGAGTGACTTATTGTGTTAGCAGTCCTGTCCTGCTGGAAAGCAATTCTCTAAATTTCAGTAGCTTATAAATTAATATCAGTTGAAGTTCTCAAAACAAGACTCTAATGAGAATGGAAAGTCAAACATTTTAACTATAAATAAGACCACCCAGCCATTGTCTTATAATTAGCACTATTTTGCAAGCCCAAGCTAACAAAAAGTCCATTAGCAAAGTCTCCCAGGTGACTAAATGTCATAGAAAGATGTTGAGAAGATTATGGTTGGATGTTAAAAGTTGAGCTTCACATCCCTTTCATCAGTAAGCTTGTCAACCAAAGAAAGTGACATCTCAGGGAACTCCCAAAGTACCCAATTACTCAAATGATTATTCCTTTTAACTGATTTTTAGCTTTTTTTCTGAGATGATATACTAAAACATTTTCAGGGACCATTCTTTCCTAAAATCTGAAAAAATTCTGCTCCACTTAATGAAAAAACAATTACACTTTTTGAAGATAAAAGTTTCATTAATTGAACATTTCTATCTCTGGCATAAAATGGGGAAGCTGAGGTTTTTTTTAATTTTGGGGAAAGTAGGTATTAGCTTTAAGTCTTCTGAATACTTATATGGATCTCTTATCCAAGCTTTGTAAGTTATACCAAGGCTGTCCTGTTGGTAGCTCAAAGGACACTTTTCCACTCAAACCTCCATGACTTAATTCTTGACTTGGATGCAAAAGAATAAGGTCACCATTTTCTCATGCATACTATTTTAGCCTACTATTTTAGGTCAAATTCTACTAAAGGGAAAATGTTCACATTTGAACAGTTTTGTTACAGTGATAGGCAACCAAACAGGCATACTTAATGTTAATTTCTTAATAATGAAGTTTAGTGGCATCCCTATTGGTTTTAAAATACATTTTAGGTATTTTTATTGAAAAAACCTTTATTTGGTATTTTGTTGAGTTTTTTTTATAAAAAAAAAGAGAAGTTTGTCCCTGTTGGTGTTTAAAAATGCATTCCCCCCTAAATCTTATTAATTGTTACCACTGTTTAGGTATGAAAGATAATCTATTCTTCATAAATTCTTACTGGGGGCAACTCTGAAAATCATTTCACATGTCTGGTTGGCTTTAGAGGCAGCTGTACTTGCATGGCAGTCATACTTAAGCGCTTTATCTATAAAACCAAAAATCTCTCTTTGCATCCCTTACAAGAAGAGAAATTCATCATCTTCATTTAAGGTCATATAATATAGCTGCATTTGAATCTCTATTTTTTATTCAATTACAATGCATTTTTGGATATTGAACTGCAAACATGAGAATTCTGCCAAAATAGTAGGCATATCAATGTCAAACTAAAGGAAAGAGTAACTGGAAGCAGAAATAGTCTTATGTTTAAAAGCAAAGACTCACATTATTCTGGACAATTCTTAGTACACTTTGTACAAAAACGATGCAAAGTGCTGGCCCTAGACTGTTTCTAATAGAACTCTAGTCCTACTTTGACTAAGAGTGATATACTACTAACAACTCACTGCAGCACCAAGCCACCTGAGACCAACACAGCTATGCATGCTCCTCCTACTCCATCTGACAATCTGTCATTCTTCATCTACAGAAAATGCCCTAGCAATCTCAAACATTCTTTCATTATAGCCCTAGAAAGCATGATTGAACCATATTTTTTGTACAGCCTACTGTTTGAAATATGGTTAGTCAAAGCCAGGTACTCAGAACAATCTGTGTAGCATCCTGCCAAACTTGCTTGCTTATTAGTTTACTGCTGCTTTTCTTATGTGCTTATATTGATGTAGCATCCTGCAAAGTTCACTTGCTTATTAGTTTAGTGTTGCTTTTGTTATGTTCTTATATTGTTATTAAATAAATAAAAAAAATTTTTTTAGCTGAAAGTAAGGAGCAACATTAAAACTTAAAATGAACAGAAATTACTCCAAATATGAAATGGGTTGTCCCCTCTGTAATCCCTTGCTCTTTATGCTAAAGTTTGACTCTTTACCACAATTCTACTTTTTAAAACAATTAAAAGCTTTATATTATTTTCACCATTCTTTTTATAAACCTTCACTTGCTTTTTTTCCTGACACAAAAATTGTAGACTAACTGTATGACCTCAAAGTAGGCCTATTTTATTGTGCAAATTATTCTAAATGAACTGAGCCTAGTCACAAAGACAATTTTTAGACCAAGCCAAATGTTAAAAAATACTCCCTGATCTAATCTATACAACACACCTTAATCATAGAAAAGTGCTGTGAAGAAGACTAACAGTGTTTAAATAGCATACACTATGTTTAAGGGTAAAAGTAAAATTCTAGTTTAGCTACCTTTAGCTTTCTTAAAAATAGGTTAGTTAGGAAAATAAAACTGTCAGGGATGACTCTATAAACCAAACTATGTCCCAGGAAGGTATTTTGAGGTACCCTACCTACCTCTACACTTCTCTCTCTAGAGGGCAATGACCTTTAAAATCTTAGTGTTATGAAGCTGAAACCTTGCAAAACAGACCTTCTGCTTAAACGCAGGGTACTTGGGAAATATTCAGAACATACTCAATAAGTGAAGTTAGGTTCTTTAGTGAAACAAACCATGATGCAAAAATCTGGTTTCATAGCCACAAAGACAAGACTCAATTTAGTTTGCTATGTGTAGTGATAGAAGATAGTGTCTGAACATGGATTTTGAAATGAAGATTTAGGATTTGCCAAGGACTGAAAAATGACATTACTGCATTCTGGGTACATAATTCTAAGTTGTAATTTTGTAATTTTCCTAATAAAGTATTATATTTTGTTTTATTTCATTAGCTTTATGAAAAGTTTGGGCTATATATTTGTACATTAGGGGGGGGGGGGTGCATTATACAAAATACCTAATTTAACCTAACCTAACCATCTCTATATGTAAAATATTTAATTAAAAATGTACCTGCATTGTAGTTTGTTTCACAGAAGAACCTAACTTTACTTATCAAGTGGGTTCTGAATAATACACAAGTAGCCTACCAAAAGCAGTACTAGAAAATTACTAGCAGGCCTACTACTACTAGTAAGGGGCAGGGGGAGGCACCAGCTCCCCCCCCTGGCTGAATGATGCAGCCTCATATTTTTGCTATGAGATTTATATTATATGGCAATGGAAGTACTGATTAGACTAAATAACCCTCCCCTCAAATTCTGCTTATGAGCTAGCTGGGACACACTACAGGCTTGTCTGTAGATCTAATCCTAAAAGCTTCATTTTTTGTAACCTAACCCCTTACCATGATGGCAAGAATTAACGTTTCTAGAATTTTACTTTTATAAACAGTGGCAATACCCTAGAACATCTGACCCAGAGTCTAGCTATTCCATATGGTTTTGAAGGACTAATAGATGCATCATCAAGTGGTGAGATGGCATTACAAAATAAAATGGTCTTTATGAATATAATAAAGTGAAGAAGCTAAAGAACTTGATGGGAAAACAGACTGTTTGCCTTGGCCAAAAATAGCCTATACGCCTTGCACCATTGGAAACATTCATTTCTCAGCAGAAGGCCTACGAAATTCTAAACTTGAACAATAAATTATAGGTTACCAAATTCATGTCTTTGGTGATGGAATCAGTCATTCCTGGCCTTATGTAATCTGTCCATCAATGATTAATTTTTTTTCGAAATTAACTCAGTGTTCAATGCTGCCGGTATTGATGAAAATGTATCACAACAAAGATGAAAACGATGAAAGATACAAGAATTGAGAATTGGAATTGAAACCGGGAAAATAGAAAAAAATCATCACAGCCGAGTTTGAAATTTTAACTGGGAAGCAGCAACGAGTAAATAGCAAACATCTAAAAGGATCTTTTGACAAATTTGAATCTTTCCATCCTTCAAAATGGTACGCCTCCTTTGTTTATGTGACAGCCTCCTGGATTTCATGATAACAGTTACTGGGATCCCTTTGAAGGAATCCTATATAAAAATTGCTCGAAACAATCAGGCTACTTATCTCACTCCTAAAGGCACATTGCCCTACTGTGCCCTTTAATGGAGAAAAATATATTATAATGATAATCTTTTCACAGTAACTGCTAGGCGAATCAATTGGTAGGAAAATAGTTGCAGTTTGTTTTGTAAAGTATGGGAGTATGCCCTGTAGAATGCAAAAATTATATCCAACCATACTTAAGTTTTGCATAGATTATCCAGTAAAATTCTAGTTAATTGACTTCTTGCTATCTCAGAAAGGGTTTAGGTTAGGAAAATGAAACTTTCAGGGATGAATCTACATACTAAAGTATGTCCTGGGAAGGTGTTTTGAAGCAACTACCTCCACTCCTTCTCCCATTAGAGGGCCCTGATCTTTGATGACCTTTAAAAACGTGTCTATAATAAAATTGAAACCTTGCAAAATAGATCTTCTGCTTAACTGAAGTACAACAAAATTGTTTTTAGCTTCATAACTTTGCTCAATTCCATTTTATTAGGTTTTAAAGATATACAAATACATTTCCTAAATTTTGAAGAAAAAAAAAACATTGATATGGCTCAAAATTCTACTCAAATAGCCTAACAGGAATTGCATTTTCAGAACTAAAGGCAGCAACTAGTAACTGAAAATTAAGGTAAAATGTTGTTTTGTCCAAATTTCAATATGTATAGACCTGTCATATAGGCAAATTTCAGGGCCCTCTAGAGGGAGAAGGAGTGGAGATGGCTTCTTTAAAATACCTTTCTGGAACATACTTTAGCCTGCACACCTATCCCTGAAAGTTTCATTTTCCTAACCTACACCCTTTCCAAGATAGCAAGAAGTCAATTAACTAGAATTTTCAACTAGTTAGCCAGTTTTGTAGTCTTTTTGAGCAAACAAGATATTAGACAACTAGAAAAATAGTTATAATTAAAAAAAAAAATAATTCCAGCCCACTAACCAGATATAATAAAGCATGAGAGCCAACTTAGTGTCTCTAACTAGGTGGATAATACTTTACACAAACTCTTCTGATGTATATTTATCTAGGCCAATAATTAAATTCTTCATGCAAACTTGTGATTATATCCAATGTAGGCTAGCCAGATCTTTTTTTTTTTAGCTTAGAAATAGCATGAACATCTAACTAGGCAGATATAACTTTCCTTCTGATATATATCCAACCAGGCAGATAAGTAAATTCATAAAGCAATTTGGTGATACTATCCAACTAGCCAGATAATTATTTCTTGTAGACATATAATCAACATCTAACTAGGTGGATAATACTTCACTTTAACCCTTACTGATATATTTGAAACTGGGCAACCAATAAAATCCAAAAGCTTAGTGGTAATAATATCCAAGTAGCCTACCAAGCCAATTATTTGTTATAGCTAATTATAGCAAGAATAGTCTATATCTGGTTCAGCAGTAGCCTATAAATTCTTTTAAACATGTGTTGCTACCTAGGAAGATAGATGTCAATGCTTTGCCTGAGAAAAATAATTTTCTGTCTAGTTGGATATTGTCATCTGATTATATTGAGAGTTTACTTTTCTGTCTAGTTGAATATATATCAGAAGGGCTAAGACAAATCACTATCTGCCTAGTTGGATATTCATGCTACACATAAGAGAAATAAATATCTAGCTAGTCAGATATTATCACATCTAACTTCTGGCTAGTTGGGTATTGTCATCTAGTTACATAGAGAGTTTGCTTTTCTGCCTAGTTGAATATTTATATTGGAAAGGCTAAGACAAAGTAGTATCCACCTAATTGGATGTTCATGCTGCATCTAAGAGAAATAATTATCTAGCTGGTTGGATATTCTTGCCAAATTACTTACCTGTCTAAGTGGATAGTATTATAAGACAGGTTAGGATCAAGCATTATACACCTAGGTAGATGTTTATGCAATGCCTAAGTAAAATAATTATTTGGCTAGCCTTTTGGATTTAATAACTAGTCTGCTTAGAAGAGTTAGTTTTCTGTCTAGTTGGATATATATTAGAGGGCCTAAAATAAAGTTATCCACCTAGTTGTATGTTCATGCTACTCATAAGAGAAATAATTATCTGGCTAGTTGGATATTATCACCAAATTACCAAGAGAAGCTACTTACCTGTCTAGTTGAATAATGTAAGACATGCTCAGGGACACATCTATAGCAAAATATTGGGGATGGAGGATGTAATGTGACAAAGGTGCCAATAATTCACAAATTTATTGTAAAAAATGGTGAAAAAAGAAAAAAGCTGGGAAAGAGGGCACCAGATAAAATCTGGGGGGAGGGGTCTGCTGGATCTTCGAGTAGACCTGCTAGAACAAAGTGTTATCCACCTAGCTAGGTGTTCTCTATTTTGCAAAGATAATTTACTTATCTGTCTAGTTGGATAATGTAAGAAAGACTAGGACAAAGTATTATCACCTAGTTAGATGTTTATACTTTACCTAAGGGAAATAATTTTCTAGTTAGTTGGATTTCACCACCAAATTATATACACAGCAACTGCTGATTGTATAATCTCATTATGGTATTTTACATTGCTTCTGTGGGTTTTAGCATAAACAAGAATTCCTTATTTTCCAAGCCAACAGTGATGAAAGTTGAAAAAATTAATTTCCCTACTGCCAGTGAAAATATGCTGCCCATTCAATAATATTTAGCAAAGGTGACAGTGTTTTCACTATCTAATGCACAAAATATTAATTTCTTCTTTATAAAGCAAAAACTTTTCTTTGTGATTGTAAATTTCTATGGAAATTGTCCATTATCTTTACTCGTAATTTATGTTTTCAGTGTTCTGTGTCTTTAAGGGCTTTTTTCATGCCAGCTGTAGAAGATCTAAAATTTAACTCTGATGATATACAAGAATTACAATATTCACAGTAATGTTTTCCAAAGATGTCAGCATTCTTGTAAATCAGTACAAAATACCATTGTAGTCATAAATCCTGACATTTTGAATCAAGTATTCCCAAGAGCAAATTTAAGATTTGGACTTATCAGAAAAACTATCATCAACTGGTCATGTAAAGTCTTCCTGTTCCTAGAGCTTGGCAAGGCACTAGTGACTCCAGTCCTTGATTTTGGAACCTGTCTTGCTTGTCCCTTTGGGGGAAGCACTTTAAAGCTGATTCAGGGTATACAGAGGAGAGCCAATAAATTAATCTTGGGCTTGACAAAACACCATAAAGTAATAAGATAATACCCTAGAGCCACCTTCATTTATATTTCAACACAGGTACAGCAACATACTACTAACATAAAAATATTGCAGCCAAAAACAAGGTCTCTGCATAGCTTGCCATTTAAAGACAAAGATGGGGTCACTCAAAGAAGCTTCATAAGTCCTCAGTCAACCTTAAAATTGTATCAGTCAAGGATACAATTTTTCTTAGCCTAGGTGAGGTCAATGACAGGATTAATTTGAGCTAAGAGACAACATCTTTAAAAGCAGCAGCAGTTTTCAATAGGAGACTCAACAAAGAATGGGATCCCAAAGCTTCAGGATAAAAATAAAACAGCTTACCACTGATTCTCTACAACAGGGGCAGAGTAAGGACTAGACAACCTAGGCAGATGCCTTGAAACTCAATAATTGAGTAGAACCATATACTATATGCTTTAAAACCAAACTACCAAATGCAAAGTATGTGTCATGACTGAAAAAATATGCATAGAGTTACAATGTTATCTAGGGTTCACTTTAGCCTTAGCCCACCACTGCCTACAACTAGGAATAAAATATTTATATTAATATAAATAAAATGGGAGTTATGTCACTGGGAAATAAACACAGTGCTAGCCTATTTTTCATTTGCACAGTACATATAAATTAGCTAAACACTAATCTTATACCTCTAAGTCAAATTAGAAAAACTTACCAAGTGAAGACACCTATCTTCAGAAGTTTTTTAGCTAGGCCAAAGAAGAACCAGAGGTAGGAGTTTGAAATTTCCCAGCTCTTGTTTTGGCCTCCTGATCAAAATTTATATAATTTAGAATTTATTATCATGAAATTTATCTCATGTAGCCTAAAATTTGTTATCATCTAGCACAATAGCTTGTATTGGAGAACCAACTAATATAACTGGATGTGGCTCTATACATATCAGACTTTGCCTTAACTTGATCTTGTTGTGTCCATTCTTTAACACCAGAAAAACTTTTCACAGTTGATCTGTGAGAGTAAATTTTTTGCACTAGATTTGAAATTAAGCAAAAAAATGTCAAGAGCCACTTGTCTTTCTTTGTATACTATTAGAAGTTTATAAAAACAAAAATACAACAAATAACTAAGCAAAGAGCAACTAAGCTTGTACCTTATTTGAAACATTTGCCGTATGAAAATAGACTGCACAGGCTAGGATTGTCAAGTCTTCAATTCTGAAGGGATAGGGCAGACATTATTGACACATTCCATATAATCAAAGGCATTGATAATATAAGTACATCAGAGTTCTTCACATTTAATGACACTAACAGGACCCGTTATCACCCACATAAATTGTACCCCTCACTTTCAAAAAGGAAAATAGGCCAACATTCATATTACAGCAGGGTGTGGAAGCCATGGAATGACCTTCCAGCTGAAACATTTCTAACAGACGACATAAATAAATTCAAAACAAGACTAGCAGAAACAAATTTTCAAAGTAAATCATGTTTAAATAATAATAGTAGGCTATTATTTGTCAGTGTTTGTTGTAGTCATTATTTTCATTGATTTATATGTGTGTACTATGTTGTCAGTTGTATTATGTTGTGTATTACGTTGTCATAACTTCTATTTATTATATTTATTGCGACAAGCTTGAAAGCTTACCGTATTTGGTATTAATAAATAAATAATAAATAACTGTACCATATTCTCTTTACAGACCATTTTAAGCTTTAAAAATTGTATCAAACAAGACACTTTTTTTTATTATTATATACAACATAAAATAAATGGAAACACATGATAATGTTGTACATTCTCTTATTAAAAACAAAGAACATTGATATCCTCCCTCCTAGTTTTTTTTTACTGATGGTAACTCTAGCCCATAGTGAGGAAGTGATTCCTAATTGATCTTATCTATTCTAGACTATAAGCAAGAATAATAAGATGTTACAACACATCAACTTCAGAATGAGAATAATCCTATCTGACAATCGGATTCTAATTGGTACCTTCAAAGCATTTGATCGCCATATGAATCTCATTCTTGCTGACTGTGAAGAGTTCAGGAAAACCAAGCCAAAGAAAGGCACACAAGAGAAAGAAGAAAAGAGAACCCTTGGTAAATTTGTCTGCAGTGGTTTTACTAACTTTTTTTGTCTGTTTTGTTTTAATGGGAGCTGAAACTCTTTATTCTTAACCTTCTTGGGCAATATTATAATTCCTTTGTTTGCTTGATTCTAGAGCTTTAAATTTTGATGAATTTTACCCTGTTTGCAAAGGTGAGACATGATGGCATTGAAGTGAACTGTTATCTTTTATTTTTCCACATGAGTGATTAAAAACATTTAAATTTACTACTCTATAGAATTTCATATATGTAATAACTGAATTTGACCTCAAATATGCTATAAATGGTATTTAAAAATATTACCAACCTTTAAGCTGTAGGTCTAATATAGCTATAATATTAGCCTTTCAGTAGTCAATCTGACTGAGTTTACTTTTCAGTATATCTGAGATTTAAGTGGCAAAACGCTTTTATTGACTCTAAACACCTACATTAAATCTTCTCTACTGTCTGTTTATAGATGTGCTCAGTTTAGCTTCTGAGCAGTTCCTGTTTCAAATTGACAGTGATTGTTTTTACTTGGTTTAATTTGCAAATTCCAGTTATAATTGTCTCTAAGCCGGCTTGGAAAAAGTGGGGTAGCATGGTGACCATGCTGCTTGGCAGTTTTCATGGCCTAGTGAAATTTGTTGGGAGCTATTGTCAGAAAATGCCAGTGCTTCCGCTATCCCCAAATCTCTGTCTTCCTGAAAAAAAAGTCGCCTCCCTGAAAATCACCTGTCACTCAAAGTTACCACCCCTAGTGATTCATCACTAGAGACTATCTGCCCCTAGTGACTGTCACTCTAACTTTACTTGACATAATTTTTTTTACTACTTTCCAAAAGTTTGGTCTCAAATATTTACTACCCATCAAAATCCAGATAGATATTATGGAAATATAGACCTTTCTTCCTATGTTAGTAAAAGCATAATGTTTACGGGATTATACCATTTCATCAAATATTTTGTGTTGCAGTAAGGAATTTCATTTGAACATATTTATGTTCAATGTAATTCTGAACATTGCTGCAAAGAAGGTTATTTTGACAGCTAGATTGTGAGTTTTAATTTTGTTTTCTTCTGCTATTCTGTTACATTTTCAAAGGTCTAGAAATTAAAGAGGATTAGAGTGAAAAGTCATTCTAAAATGAAAAAGGCATTTTTATAAGACCAATGTAAAGTCAAATCATGGTACCTATGCTGAGAGGGTTGGGGGGGATTATATGGTAAATTTTATTATCTTTATTGAGCTATGAATTAGATGAGCATGCCACTTGATCCCTTTTTTATGCCCTTTTCAGATATAATTGTGGTTTTACTCGGAAATTAAATGGGCCATTTAGCATAATATCCTTTTCTCTTATTTTCAGCTATTAATCTTTTAAAAATTACCTTATTTGCTTTAAGCTGTTAGCAACCCTTTTGTTTAAACCTGTAAACTGAACCCACTCTTACGAAATCAAGAACCAGAAAAACTTACAAGAAATATATAATTTTGGCTACATATTTGAATATTAGGGGGGGGGGGGTATGGTAGAGCTGCAATCGAAATGTGTGAACTACAATGATTCTGCATATTATGAACTAAGAATTGTTTTCTTAAAATTTATCTTCTCAACAGTCCTAATTCTAGGCTTGTACCAAGCTGTTGATATAAGAGAGGTAATTTAAACTCCTGAGAATGAATTCTGAGCTTAGAATGTCTCCTTGGGATGTATTTACAAGCTCTTGTCTTTACTCCATCCATAATTTTCTTCCTAAGGCTTAGGGCACTGACTAAAGACAAGTCTATACCTGTTTTAATCTTGGGAGAAAACAAATTTTTCTCTAATTTTAGTTTGAGTCTGATTTTCTTTTACTCTAAAAAAATTTCGTAGAATTGAATTTCTCATTCAAACTCTATCGAAATACAATCTGCTTACCGTAAAAATTGCACCCCGCTCTGCTCGCGCAATGAGGCAAAATTAAGCTATAGACTATATTTAAAGTCGGGCAATAGAAGATTAAAACGGAATCGACCCCAAAAATACAATTCGTAAAAAAATCCAGTATTATTTTTGAAAGTAGAAATTCGGTTATTAGTTCCAGATTGTTTCTTTGTGAAGTTTTATGTTATTTTCAGACTTATTTCTTACAAACTGTCTGAATTTATTTCTTACTCTGCAACCTGATATCTGTGTTTGAAGAATTATTGAAATTATTGTTTTACATCTCTCTACCAGAATACCGCCAAACTTCAGCAAAAATGTACTAAATTACTTTTATAAATTCAACTTGAAAAAGTAACTCGATGGGCTACTTATGATAAATTTCAGGTCATATTCAAAGATAGGTATTGTATATTAATATATGAGAGGAAAGAGGGGGGGGGGGGTAAACTTTCTCAGACTATCAAATTGCAATGTAATACTTAAATTTACAACTTTACTAACCGCTTCTTTTCTGCTTTTAGTAAGACATGTATCCAACTTGAAAGCGCCTTGTTCACTGTGGGCACTGCAAGGTATCTGGCTGGTGTGACACATTCAAAGGCCATATTTTACAAAAACACCCTAATCAGCCTTCCAGATTAAAAGGGGAACACTCAATGGCTAGTGCTTTCACCAAATTTCCAGTCAATTACTGTGGTAGCTTACCTAGTTCAATTATACCACCAAGTTCAGTAGTTGAGTACTCATTGCCTTTGCTTAAGTATCATGTTCACTGAACAGTCAGTAGGTCTTCAAGCGCCCCAGAGCCTATCAATGTAAACCCTGTTGCTATCTTTTTAACCCTCATACACTCCACACCAGCCAATCCCCAGAAACGACCCAGAACCAAAGGCACGCATTCTGCAGTGACCATAGAGTCAGACCAGCTAGCGTTAGTTTATAAGTATAATAAAAGCTCTTTATTAGAAAATATCCAACCTAGTAGTATTAGAGATGCCAAATTTTTGGTGATATTGACACATAATGCCAAAACGACGCCAAGACTTTCAAACGGTTTTAGACAAACATTTTAAGTTTCTAATTTTTGACAAAGAGACTGAGCTTCAGACACGTTTTTAACCTTCACCAACACTAAACCAATCTCTTACAAAGTTATACTTTGAACTTACTTTACCGACTCAAATCAACCTAGGGAGATCAGAAATACCAAGACGAAAATAATTCGGCAATTAGAATCGTAGGCTCATAAACAAAGTTTGCTAGATGACACTGCCAAAATGTCCAAAGCAGATCAGCTTATGTGTAGAAACCATAGAACGGTGTTGATCTGTGGTCGGAATGCTTATCGACAGTTTGAAGTGAGCCTTGGTTCCCAGCTCCCATACAACGGCTATAGAACTTTTGATAGCTTGAAAGGCCTTCCTGTTGGTGAAATGAACAACAGTTGCGAGTTTGTCGCAAGTCTTACTCCCATTTTTGCCAAACTAATTTATTCCCAACTGCAAAGATGTACAAATCTACTTGCTACTTAACGGCCGCCACCGTTTGCTATTATTACCGACTAGATGACGCCAATTAGGCGAACGTTCCAGATTGATGGTGTTATTTCTTTCCTTACTGGACTTCTTGATTATTTCGTTGTGGACTTACCAGTCGTTAGTGGGCATACAGGATTAAACATCGCAGCGGCTATGCTTGAAGCTTTGAAACATCAATCTTTGGTGGTTGAAGATATTAAGCAATAGCTTGTGAGTGGTATGATGGATGGACAGTATTTCACGTGTCATGTGCCCATTCATCTTTTGACGCTTATTGGTCTCTGCGATTTTTCCTGGTATAAATCTAACTGGAATCCAGCACATCGCATTAAATTGGCTTGAGAAGATGCCCGAAACCTATCACAGTGCGTCTCAGGTTTTTGTGACCTCATGTCCACCAGTCACAAAAAGATGGGTTATGGAAAAAGTTACGAAGTAATGATAACCCTTGCCGAGACACAAGATGCCAGTTTAAGGAAGCCATTATTTTTTTTCCTCCATTAGGTTTGCTACATACTCGGCATAAGTTTTCCGAACTTTTGGGGACAACTAACCTTTGGTGTTGTCCTTACTATGCGACAATGAAGATGATTATTTGAATAAAATCTCGCACACCGATTTCGTACTTAGTTTAGAAGGGATTATTGATGTTTAGGAAACCATATCTGTTCTTTTTCCTTTCCCTCTAAGATGGAGCTCCTACCATGGGAAATTATGAATATACTGAACAAAAACATTGATGGCCTCGCCAAAATGAAGTTGCAGCTGTCACCAGATGATCCAGTTAATTCTTGGCAACTTCATTGCTTCTCGAAAGCGGTGTCTTCTTTATTGATAGATTTTTGTACCGTGGTGTTCCCGCTGTTTAAGGCCAGAAACCCTTGATGTCGGGAGGGACGCTTGTGGTTTTTGAGTTGGGAGACTCTGCAGGAATGAATAGAGAGACGGTAGCTCCAACTTCCCTGAAGCTTTGCAGATTCGTAGACAAACTTTTGAATAATCTCATTCCGTTCTTTTCCGTTTCTACAAATAGGTACAACCCAGTTGATAAATGGACTGTCAGTACGGGAAATGTATATGATACTAGCTCGGTTGAATTGACGATCGGAACATCTGATGATCAACTTGGACACTTCTTTGATCTTGCAAATTCAGAGCGTTTTCAAGATTTGCCACGAGGTGCAGTTCTCGACCAGTGCAAAACATGGTTAGGCCGTGTTTCTTGCTTAAATGCAAATCCAAAGCACTCCTCTCTTAGTGTAATTTGTAATTACTTTTGAGTGCGCCATACATGATTTTATTGGATCAGTTGGCAATTTTCAAAAAATCATCCAAGCTTTTTTGGTTTTTTATAATAAAATAAAAATATGCAATATCATTCTCCCCATTCATTTTAGAATTTTCCAAATCATAGTTTTTACTTAATTTGATTTATTTTGGAAGAAAGTACTGCGTACCGGTTTAAAATCTCTAAAAGTTTTTTTTTGTGTTTGTTTATCTCAGCTCCTAATTTTCATAAGAAAAGATTAAGATATGGGTGGATTGTCCCTCGAGATTGGTCCCAGGTATTCCTTTCTAAGAAAAATTAAAAAGAGTTTTTTTTTTCAAAATAGACTGTTGGAGTTGACCCTCAATCCTAAATAAGAAGTAGACTTTGACCTCCCTCCCCAATCCTAAGGGTCAAGCCCAGGGGGAAGATTATCCATGGGAGAGATTTTTTAATGAAAGGAGTAGTTTTGCTGAATATCTCTTATGATTTTATCTATATTTTAGGCTTTGTTTTGTTAAGAGGAGATCAAGTAGTCAATATGACGGTTGAAGGCCCCCCTCCCCCAGAGGAAGGGTTAGCTCGAGTTCCAGTTGCAGGAGCCCCAGCCGGCCCAGGGGTTGGAAGAGCTGCAGGAAGAGGGGTGGCAACCGCAGCGCCTGCTGGAGCAGTTCCAGGTAAGGAAAAGACGGTTATGGTTTGTTCTGATGAACTAGAGTCCATCCAGAAAAAGTGGTTGTAAGATGAAAGATGAAACTATCTGTCTCTGTAGGCTGAAGGCATTTAGTGCCTTCTGCTTTCCTATTTTCTGCGTTTCACTTTACAGTCTGCTTTTTTTTTCTTTGGCAGACCATTATTGATCATAACTAGCAGTCTTTCATTGAACTAGCAATCAGATGGGGCTGATTCA